>NW_027308659.1:0-81834 GCF_047496885.1 Scyliorhinus torazame | reverse complement strand
TGAAAAGCACTCGTCTTTGCAGGGGCAGGCCAGTCGATTTCGGCGGGAGAACAGCTGGTGAGTCAATTCCAGCGGGAGCAGTGCGGAAGTGGCTGCTGGGAGGTAAGTCTGTCCTTTAAAAGCACTGGTGTTTGCAGGGGCAGGCCAGTCGATTTCGGCGGGAGAACAGCTGGTTAGTCAGTTTCAGCGGGAGCAGTGCGGAAGTGGCTGCTGGGAGGTAAGTCTGTCCTTTAAAAGCACTTGTGTTTGCTGGGGCAGGCCAGTCGATTTCGGCGGGAGAACAGCTGGTGAGTCAGTTTCAGCAGGAGCAGTGCGGAAGTGGCTGCTGGGAGGTAAGTCTGTTCTTTAAAAGCACTTGGGTTTGCAGGGGCAGGCCAGTCGATTTCGGCGGGAGACCAGCTGGTGAGTCAGTTCAGCGGGAGCACTGCGGAAGTGGCTGCTGGGAGGTAAGTCTGTCCTTTAAAAGCACTGATCTTTGCTGGGGCAGGCCAGTCGATTTCGGCGGGAGAACAGCTGGTGAGTCAGTATCAGTGGGAGCAGTGCGGAAGTGGCTGCTGGGAGGTAAGTCTGTCCTTTAAAAGCACTCGTCTTTGCAGGGGCAGGCCAGTCAATTTCGGCGGGTGAACAGCTGGTGAGCCAGTTCCAGCGGGAGCAGTGCGGAAGTGGCTGCTGGGAGGTAAGTCTGTCCTTTAAAAGCACTGGTCTTTGAAGGGGCAGGCCAGTCAATTTCGGCGGGAGAACAGCTGGTTAGTCAGTTTCAGCAGGAGCAGTGCGGAAGTGGCTGCTGGGAGGTAAGTCTGTCCTTGAAAAGCACTTGTCTTTGCTGAGGAAAGCCAGTCGATTTCGGCGGGAGAACAGCTGGTGAGTCAGTTTCAGTGGGAGCAGTGCGGAAGTGGCTTCTGGGAGGTAAGTCTGTCCTTTAAAAGCACTTGTCTTTGCAGGGGCAGGCCAGTCGATTTCGGCGGGAGACCAGCTGGTGAGTCAGTTTCAGCGGGAGCACTGCGGAAGTGGCTGCTGGGAGGTAAGTCTGTCCTTTAAAAGCACTGGTCTTTGCAGGGGCAGGCCAGTCGATTTCGGCGGGAGAACAGCTGGTGAGTCAGTTTCAGCGGGAGCAGTGCGGAAGTGGCTGCTCGGAGGTAAGTTTGTCCTTTGAAAGCACTTGTCTTTGCAGGGGCAGGCCAGCCGATTTCGGCGGGACAACGCTGGTGAGTCAGTTTCAGCGGGAGCAGTGCGGAAGTGGCTGCTGGGAGGTAAGTCTGTCCTTTAAAAGCACTTGTCTTTGCTGGGGCAGGCAAGTCGATTTCGGCGGGAGAACAGCTGGTGAGTCAGTTTCAGCGGGAGCAGTGCGGAAGTGGCTGCTGGGAGGTAAGTCTGTCCTTTAAAAGCACTTGTCTTTGCAGGGGCAGGCCAGTCGATTTCGGCGGGAGAACAGCTGGTGAGTCAGTTTCAGTGGGAGCAGTGCGGAAGTGGCTGCTGGGAGGTAAGTCTGTCCTTTAAAAGCACTTGTCTTTGCAGGGGCAGGCCAGTCGATTTCGGCGGGAGACCAGCTGGTGAGTCAGTTTCAGCGGGAGCACTGCGGAAGTGGCTGCTGGGAGGTAAGTCTGTCCTTTAAAAGCACTGGTCTTTGCAAGGGCAGGCCAGTTATTTCGGCGGGAGAACAGCTGGTGAGTCAGTTTCAGCGGGAGCAGTGCGGAAGTGGCTACTGGGAGTTAAGTCTGTCCTTTAAAAGCACTTGTCTTTGCAGGGGCAGGCCAGTCGATTTCGGCGGGAAAACAGCTGGTGAGTCAGTTTCAGTGGGAGCAGTGCGGAAGTGGCTGCTGGGAGGTAAGTCTGTCCTTTAAAAGCACTTGTCTTTGCAGCGGCAGGCCAGTCGATTTCGGCGGGAGACCAGCTCGTGAGTCAGTTTCAGCGGGAGCACTGAGGAAGTGGCTGCTGGGAGGTAAGTCTGTCCTTTAAAAGCACTTGTCTTTGCTGGGGCAGGCCAGTCGATTTCGGCGGGAGAACAGCTGGTGAGTCAGTTTCAGTGGGAGCAGTGCGGAAGTGGCTGCTGGGAGGTAAGTCTGTCCTTTAAAAGCACTTGTCTTTGCAGGGGCAGGCCAGTTGATTTCGGCGGGAGGCCAGCTGGTGAGTCAGTTTCAGCGGGAGCACTGCGGAAGTGGCTGCTGGGAGGTAAGTCTGTCCTTTAAAAGCACTGGTCTTTGCAGGGGCAGGCCAGTCGATTTCGGCGGGAGAACAGCTGGTGAGTCAGTTTCAGCGGGAGCAGTGCGGATGTGGCTGCTGGGAGGTAAGTCTGTCCTTTAAAAGCACTGGTCTTTGCAGGGGCAGGCCAGTCGATTTCGGCGGGAGAACAGCTGGTGAGTCAGTTTCAGCGGGAGCAGTGCGGAAGTGGCTGCTCGGAGGTAAGTATGTCCTTTAAAAGCACTTGTCTTTGCAGGGGCAGGCCTGCCGATTTCGGCGGGACAACAGCTGGTGAGTCAGTTTCAGAGGGAGCAGTGCGGAAGTGGCTGCTGGTAGGTAAGTCTGTCCTTTAAAAGCACTTGTCTTTGCAGGGGCAGGCCAGTCGATTTCAGCGGGAGACCAGCTGGTGAGTCAGTTTCAGCGGGAGCACTGCGGAAGTGGCTGCTGGGAGGTAAGTCTGTCCTTTAAAAGCACTGGTCTTTGCAGGGGCAGGCCAGTCGATTTCGGCGGGAAAACAGCTGGTGAGTCAGTTTCAGCGGGAGCAGTGCGGAAGTGGCTGCTGGGAGGTAAGTCTGTCCTTTAAAAGCACTGGTCTTTGAAGGGGCAGGCCAGTCGATTTCGGCGGGAGAACAGCTGGTGAGTCAGTTTCAGTGGGAGCAGTGCGGAAGTGGCTTCTGGGAGGTAAGTCTGTCCTTTAAAAGCACTTGTCTTTGCAGGGGCAGGCCAGTCGATTTCGGCGGGAGACCAGCTGGTGAGTCAGTTTCAGCGGGAGCACTGCGGAAGTGGCTGCTGGGAGGTAAGTCTGCCCTTTAAAAGCATTGGTCTTTGCAGGGGCAGGCCAGTCGATTTCGGCGGGAGAACAGCTGGTGAGTCAGTTTCAGCGGGAGCAGTGCGGAAGTGGCTGCTCGGAGGTAAGTATGTCCTTTGAAAGCACTTGTCTTTGCAGGGGCAGGCCAGCCGATTTCGGCGGGACAACGCTGGTGAGTCAGTTTCAGCGGGAGCAGTGCGGAAGTGGCTGCTGGGAGGTAAGTCTGTCCTTTAAAAGCACTTGTCTTTGCTGGGGCAGGCAAGTCGATTTCGGCGGGAGAACAGCTGGTGAGTCAGTTTCAGCGGGAGCAGTGCGGAAGTGGCTGCTGGGAGGTAAGTCTGTCCTTTAAAAGCACTTGTCTTTGCAGGGGCAGGCCAGTCGATTTCGGCGGGAGAACAGCTGGTGAGTCAGTTTCAGTGGGAGCAGTGCGGAAGTGGCTGCTGGGAGGTAAGTCTGTCCTTTAAAAGCACTTGTCTTTGCAGGGGCAGGCCAGTCGATTTCGGCGGGAGACCAGCTGGTGAGTCAGTTTCAGCGGGAGCACTGCGGAAGTGGCTGCTGGGAGGTAAGTCTGTCCTTTAAAAGCACTGGTCTTTGCAGGGGCAGGCCAGTCGATTTCGGCGGGAGAACAGCTGGTGAGTCAGTTTCAGCGGGAGCAGTGCGGAAGTGGCTACTGGGAGGTAAGTCTGTCCTTTAAAAGCACTTGTCTTTGCAGGGGCAGGCCAGTCGATTTCGGCGGGAAAACAGCTGGTGAGTCAGTTTCAGTGGGAGCAGTGCGGAAGTGGCTGCTGGGAGGTAAGTCTGTCCTTTAAAAGCACTTGTCTTTGCAGCGGCAGGCCAGTCGATTTCGGCGGGAGACCAGCTCGTGAGTCAGTTTCAGCGGGAGCACTGCGGAAGTGGCTGCTGGGAGGTAAGTCTGTCCTTTAAAAGCACTTGTCTTTGCTGGGGCAGGCCAGTCGATTTCGGCGGGAGAACAGCTGGTGAGTCAGTTTCAGTGGGAGCAGTGCGGAAGTGGCTGCTGGGAGGTAAGTCTGTCCTTTAAAAGCACTTGTCTTTGCAGGGGCAGGCCAGTTGATTTCGGCGGGAGGCCAGCTGGTGAGTCAGTTTCAGCGGGAGCACTGCGGAAGTGGCTGCTGGGAGGTAAGTCTGTCCTTTAAAAGCACTGGTCTTTGCAGGGGCAGGCCAGTCGATTTCGGCGGGAGAACAGCTGGTGAGTCAGTTTCAGCGGGAGCAGTGCGGAAGTGGCTGCTGGGAGGTAAGTCTGTCCTTTAAAAGCACTTGTCTTTGCAGGGGCAGGCCAGTCGATTTCGGCGGGAGAACAGCTGGTGAGTCAGTTTCAGCGGGAGCAGTGCGGAAGTGGCTGCTCGGAGGTAAGTATGTCCTTTAAAAGCACTTGTCTTTGCAGGGGCAGGCCAGCCGATTTCGGCGGGACAACAGCTGGTGAGTCAGTTTCAGAGGGAGCAGTGCGGAAGTGGCTGCTGGTAGGTAAGTCTGTCCTTTAAAAGCACTTGTCTTTGCAGGGGCAGGCCAGTCGATTTCAGCGGGAGACCAGCTGGTGAGTCAGTTTCAGCGGGAGCACTGCGGAGGTGGCTGCTGGGAGGTAAGTCTGTCCTTTAAAAGCACTGGTCTTTGCAGGGGCAGGCCAGTCGATTTCGGCGGGAAAACAGCTGGTGAGTCAGTTTCAGCGGGAGCAGTGCGGAAGTGGCTGCTGGGAGGTAAGTCTGTCCTTTAAAAGCACTGGTCTTTGAAGGGGCAGGCCAGTCGATTTCGGCGGGAGAACAGCTGGTGAGTCAGTTTCAGTGGGAGCAGTGCGGAAGTGGCTTCTGGGAGGTAAGTCTGTTCTTTAAAAGCACTTGTCTTTGCAGGGGCAGGCCAGTCGATTTCGGCGGGAGACCAGCTGGTGAGTCAGTTTCAGCGGGAGCACTGCGGAAGTGGCTGCTGGGAGGTAAGTCTGTCCTTTAAAAGCATTGGTCTTTGCAGGGGCAGGCCAGTCGATTTCGGCGGGAGAGCAGCTGGTGAGTCAGTTTCAGCGGGAGCAGTGCGGAAGTGGCTGCTCGGAGGTAAGTATGTCCTTTGAAAGCACTTGTCTTTGCAGGGGCAGGCCAGCCAATTTCGGCGGGACAACGCTGGTGAGTCAGTTTCAGCGGGAGCAGTGCGGAAGTGGCTGCTGGGAGGTAAGTCTGTCCTTTAAAAGCACTTGTCTTTGCTGGGGCAGGCAAGTCGATTTCGGCGGGAGAACAGCTGGTGAGTCAGTTTCAGCGGGAGCAGTGCGGAAGTGGCTGCTGGGAGGTAAGTCTGTCCTTTAAAAGCACTTGTCTTTGCAGGGGCAGGCCAGTCGATTTCGGCGGGAGAACAGCTGGTGAGTCAGTTTCAGTGGGAGCAGTGCGGAAGTGGCTACTGGGAGGTAAGTCTGTCCTTTAAAAGCACTTGTCTTTGCAGGGGCAGGCCAGTCGATTTCGGCGGGAAAACAGCTGGTGAGTCAGTTTCAGTGGGAGAAGTGCGGAAGTGGCTGCTGGGAGGTAAGTCTGTCCTTTAAAAGCACTTGTCTTTGCAGCGGCAAGCCAGTCGATTTCGGCGGGAGACCAGCTCGTGAGTCAGTTTCAGCGGGAGCACTGCGGAAGTGGCTGCTGGGAGGTAAGTCTGTCCTTTAAAAGCACTTGTCTTTGCTGGGGCAGGCCAGTCGATTTCGGCGGGAGAACAGCTGGTGAGTCAGTTTCAGTGGGAGCAGTGCGGAAGTGGCTGCTGGGAGGTAAGTCTGTCCTTTAAAAGCACTTGTCTTTGCAGGGGCAGGCCAGTTGATTTCGGCGGGAGGCCAGCTGGTGAGTCAGTTTCAGCGGGAGCACTGCGGAAGTGGCTGCTGGGAGGTAAGTCTGTCCTTTAAAAGCACTGGTCTTTGCAGGGGCAGGCCAGTCGATTTCGGCGGGAGAACAACTGGTGAGTCAGTTTCAGCGGGAGCAGTGCGGAAGTGGCTGCTGGGAGGTAAGTCTGTCCTTTAAAAGCACTTGTCTTTGCAGGGGCAGGCCAGTCGATTTCGGCGGGAGAACAGCTGGTGAGTCAGTTTCAGCGGGAGCAGTGCGGAAGTGGCTGCTCGGAGGTAAGTATGTCCTTTAAAAGCACTTGTCTTTGCAGGGGCAGGCCAGCCGATTTCGGCGGGACAACAGCTGGTGAGTCAGTTTCAGAGGGAGCAGTGCGGAAGTGGCTGCTGGTAGGTAAGTCTGTCCTTTAAAAGCACTTGTCTTTGCAGGGGCAGGCCAGTCGATTTCAGCGGGAGACCAGCTGGTGAGTCAGTTTCAGCGGGAGCACTGCGGAAGTGGCTGCTGGGAGGTAAGTCTGTCCTTTAAAAGCACTGGTCTTTGCAGGGGCAGGCCAGTCGATTTCGGCGGGAAAACAGCTGGTGAGTCAGTTTCAGCGGGAGCAGTGCGGAAGTGGCTGCTGGGAGGTAAGTCTGTCCTTTAAAAGCACTTGTCTTTGCAGGGGCAGGCCAGTCGATTTCGGCGGGAGAACAGCGGGTGAGTCAGTTTCAGCGGGAGCAGTGCGGAAGTGGCTGCTGGTAGGTAAGTCTGTCCTTTAAAAGCACTTGTCTTTGCAGGGGCAGGCCAGCCGATTTCGGCGGGACAACAGCTGGTGAGTCAGTTTCAGCGGGAGCAGTGCGGAAGTGGCTGCTGGGAGGTAAGTCTGTCCTTTAAAAGCACTTGTCTTTGCAGGGGCAGGCCAGTCGATTTCGGCGGAAGACCAGCTGGTGAGTCAGTTTCAGCGGGAGCACTGCGGAAGTGGCTGCTGGGAGGTAAGTCTGTCCTTTAAAAGCACTTGTCTTTGCAGCGGCAGGCCAGTCGATTTTGGCGGGAGAACAGCTGGTGAGTCAGTTTCAGCGGGAGCAGTGCAGAAGTAGCTGCTGGGAGGTAAGTCTGTCCTTTAAAAGCACTTGTCTTTGCAGGGGCAGGCCAGTCAAATTCGGCGGGAGAACAGCTGGTGAGTCAGTTTCAGCGGGAGCAGTGCGGAAGTGGCTGCTCGGAGGTAAGTATGTCCTTTAAAAGCACTTGTCTTTGCTGGGGCAGGCCAGTCGATTTCGGCGGGAGAACAGCTGGTGAGTCAGTTTCAGTGGGAGCAGTGCGGAAGTGGCTGCTGGGAGGTAAGTCTGTCCTTTAAAAGCACTTGTCTTTGCAGGGGCAGGCCAGTCGATTTCGGCGGGAGACCAGCTGGTGAGTCAGTTTCAGCGGGAGCACTGCGGAAGTGGCTGCTGGGAGGTAAGTCTGTCCTTTAAAAGCACTGGTCTTTGCAGGGGCAGGCCAGTCGATTTCGGCGGGAGAGCAGCTGGTGAGTCAGTTTCAGTGGGAGCAGTGCGGAAGTGCCTGATCGGAGGTAATTCTGTCCTTTAAAAGCACTTGTCTTTGCAGCGGCAGGCCAGTCGATTTCGGCGGGACAACAGCTGGTGAGTCAGTTTCAGCGGGAGCAGTGCGGAAGTGGCTGCTGGGAGGTAAGTCTGTCCTTTAAAAGCACTCATCTTTGCAGGGGCAGGCCAGTCAATTTCGGCGGGAGAACAGCTGGTGAGTCAGTTCCACCGGGAGCAGTGCTGAAGTGGCTGCTGGGAGGTAAGTCTGTCCTTTAAAAGCACTTGTCTTTGCTGGGGCAGGCCAGTCGATTTCGGCGGGAGAACAGCTGGTGAGTCAGTTTCAGTGGGAGCAGTGCGGAAGTGGCTGCTGGGAGGTAAGTCTGTCCTTTAAAAGCACTTGTCTTTGCAGGGGCAGGCCAGTTGATTTCGGCGGGAGGCCAGCTGGTGAGTCAGTTTCAGCGGGAGCACTGCGGAAGTGGCTGCTGGGAGGTAAGTCTGTCCTTTAAAAGCACTGGTCTTTGCAGGGGCAGGCCAGTCGATTTCGGCGGGAGAACAGCTGGTGAGTCAGTTTCAGCGGGAGCAGTGCGGAAGTGGCTGCTGGGAGGTAAGTCTGTCCTTTAAAAGCACTTGTCTTTGCAGGGGCAGGCCAGTCGATTTCGGCGGGAGAACAGCTGGTGAGTCAGTTTCAGCGGGAGCAGTGCGGAAGTGGCTGCTCGGAGGTAAGTATGTCCTTTAAAAGCACTTGTCTTTGCAGGGGCAGGCCAGCCGATTTCGGCGGGACAACAGCTGGTGAGTCAGTTTCAGAGGGAGCAGTGCGGAAGTGGCTGCTGGTAGGTAAGTCTGTCCTTTAAAAGCACTTGTCTTTGCAGGGGCAGGCCAGTCGATTTCAGCGGGAGACCAGCTGGTGAGTCAGTTTCAGCGGGAGCACTGCGGAAGTGGCTGCTGGGAGGTAAGTCTGTCCTTTAAAAGCACTGGTCTTTGCAGGGGCAGGCCAGTCGATTTCGGCGGGAAAACAGCTGGTGAGTCAGTTTCAGCGGGAGCAGTGCGGAAGTGGCTGCTGGGAGGTAAGTCTGTCCTTTAAAAGCACTTGTCTTTGCAGGGGCAGGCCAGTCGATTTCGGCGGGAGAACAGCGGGTGAGTCAGTTTCAGCGGGAGCAGTGCGGAAGTGGCTGCTGGTAGGTAAGTCTGTCCTTTAAAAGCACTTGTCTTTGCAGGGGCAGGCCAGCCGATTTCGGCGGGACAACAGCTGGTGAGTCAGTTTCAGCGGGAGCAGTGCGGAAGTGGCTGCTGGGAGGTAAGTCTGTCCTTTAAAAGCACTTGTCTTTGCAGGGGCAGGCCAGTCGATTTCGGCGGAAGACCAGCTGGTGAGTCAGTTTCAGCGGGAGCACTGCGGAAGTGGCTGCTGGGAGGTAAGTCTGTCCTTTAAAAGCACTTGTCTTTGCAGCGGCAGGCCAGTCGATTTTGGCGGGAGAACAGCTGGTGAGTCAGTTTCAGCGGGAGCAGTGCAGAAGTAGCTGCTGGGAGGTAAGTCTGTCCTTTAAAAGCACTTGTCTTTGCAGGGGCAGGCCAGTCAAATTCGGCGGGAGAACAGCTGGTGAGTCAGTTTCAGCGGGAGCAGTGCGGAAGTGGCTGCTCGGAGGTAAGTATGTCCTTTAAAAGCACTTGTCTTTGCTGGGGCAGGCCAGTCGATTTCGGCGGGAGAACAGCTGGTGAGTCAGTTTCAGTGGGAGCAGTGCGGAAGTGGCTGCTGGGAGGTAAGTCTGTCCTTTAAAAGCACTTGTCTTTGCAGGGGCAGGCCAGTCGATTTCGGCGGGAGACCAGCTGGTGAGTCAGTTTCAGCGGGAGCACTGCGGAAGTGGCTGCTGGGAGGTAAGTCTGTCCTTTAAAAGCACTGGTCTTTGCAGGGGCAGGCCAGTCGATTTCGGCGGGAGAGCAGCTGGTGAGTCAGTTTCAGTGGGAGCAGTGCGGAAGTGCCTGATCGGAGGTAATTCTGTCCTTTAAAAGCACTTGTCTTTGCAGCGGCAGGCCAGTCGATTTCGGCGGGACAACAGCTGGTGAGTCAGTTTCAGCGGGAGCAGTGCGGAAGTGGCTGCTGGGAGGTAAGTCTGTCCTTTAAAAGCACTCATCTTTGCAGGGGCAGGCCAGTCAATTTCGGCGGGAGAACAGCTGGTGAGTCAGTTCCACCGGGAGCAGTGCTGAAGTGGCTGCTGGGAGGTAAGTCTGTCCTTTAAAAGCACTGGTCTTTGCAGGGGCAGGCCAGTCGATTTCGGCAGGAGAACAGCTGGTTAGTCAGTTTCAGCGGGAGCAGTGCGGAAGTGGCTGCTGGGAGGTATGTCTGTGCTTTAAAAGCACTTGTCTTTGCAGGGGCAGGCCAGTCGATTTCGGCGGGAGACCAGCTGGTGAGTCAGTTTCAGCGGGAGCACTGCGGAAGTGGCTGCTGGGAGGTAAGTCTGTCCTTTAAAAGCACTTGTCTTTGCTGGGGCAGGCCAGTCGATTTCGGCGGGAGAACAGCTGGTGAGTCAGTTTCAGTGGGAGCAGTGCGGAAGTGGCTGCTGGGAGGTAAGTCTGTCCTTTAAAAGCACTTGTCTTTGCAGGGGCAGGCCAGTCGATTTCGGCGGGAGACCAGCTGGTGAGTCAGTTTCAGCGCGAGCACTGCGGAAGTGGCTGCTGGGAGGTAAGTCTGTCCTTTAAAAGCACTGGTCTTTGCAGGGGCAGGCCAGTCGATTTCGGCGGGAGAACAGCTGGTGAGTCAGTTTCAGCGGGAGCAGTGCGGAAGTGGCTACTGGGAGGTAAGTCTGTCCTTTAAAAGCACTTGTCTTTGCAGGGGCAGGCCAGTCGATTTCGGCGGGAAAACAGCTGGTGGGTCAGTTTCAGCGGGAGCAGTGCGGAAGTGGCTGCTGGGAGGTAAGTCTGCCCTTTAAAAGCACTTGGCTTTGCAGCGGCAGGCCAGTCGATTTCGGCGGGAGAACAGCTGGTGAGTCAGTTTCAGCGGGAGCAGTGCGGAAGTGGCTGCTGGGAGGTAAGTCTGTCCTTTAAAAGCACTTGTCTTTGCAGGGGCAGGCCAGTCGATTTCGGCGGGAGACCAGCTGGTGAGTCAGTTTCAGCGGGAGCACTGCGGAAGTGGCTGCTGGGAGGTAAGTCTGTCCTTTAAAAGCACTGGTCTTTGCAGGGGCAGGCCAGTCGATTTCGGCGGGAGAACAGCTGGTGAGTCAGTTTCAGCGGGAGCAGTGCGGAAGTGGCTACTGGGAGGTAAGTCTGTCCTTTAAAAGCACTTGTCTTTGCAGGGGCAGGCCAGTCGATTTCGGCGGGAAAACAGCTGGTGAGTCAGTTTCAGTGGGAGCAGTGCGGAAGTGGCTGCTGGGAGGTAAGTCTGTCCTTTAAAAGCACTTGTCTTTGCAGCGGCAGGCCAGTCGATTTCGGCGGGAGACCAGCTCGTGAGTCAGTTTCAGCGGGAGCACTGCGGAAGTGGCTGCTGGGAGGTAAGTCTGTCCTTTAAAAGCACTTGTCTTTGCTGGGGCAGGCCAGTCGATTTCGGCGGGAGAACAGCTGGTGAGTCAGTTTCAGTGGGAGCAGTGCGGAAGTGGCTGCTGGGAGGTAAGTCTGTCCTTTAAAAGCACTTGTCTTTGCAGGGGCAGGCCAGTTGATTTCGGCGGGAGGCCAGCTGGTGAGTCAGTTTCAGCGGGAGCACTGCGGAAGTGGCTGCTGGGAGGTAAGTCTGTCCTTTAAAAGCACTGGTCTTTGCAGGGGCAGGCCAGTCGATTTCGGCGGGAGAACAGCTGGTGAGTCAGTTTCAGCGGGAGCAGTGCGGAAGTGGCTGCTGGGAGGTAAGTCTGTCCTTTAAAAGCACTTGTCTTTGCAGGGGCAGGCCAGTCGATTTCGGCGGGAGAACAGCTGGTGAGTCAGTTTCAGCGGGAGCAGTGCGGAAGTGGCTGCTCGGAGGTAAGTATGTCCTTTAAAAGCACTTGTCTTTGCAGGGGCAGGCCAGCCGATTTCGGCGGGACAACAGCTGGTGAGTCAGTTTCAGAGGGAGCAGTGCGGAAGTGGCTGCTGGTAGGTAAGTCTGTCCTTTAAAAGCACTTGTCTTTGCAGGGGCAGGCCAGTCGATTTCAGCGGGAGACCAGCTGGTGAGTCAGTTTCAGCGGGAGCACTGCGGAGGTGGCTGCTGGGAGGTAAGTCTGTCCTTTAAAAGCACTGGTCTTTGCAGGGGCAGGCCAGTCGATTTCGGCGGGAAAACAGCTGGTGAGTCAGTTTCAGCGGGAGCAGTGCGGAAGTGGCTGCTGGGAGGTAAGTCTGTCCTTTAAAAGCACTGGTCTTTGAAGGGGCAGGCCAGTCGATTTCGGCGGGAGAACAGCTGGTGAGTCAGTTTCAGTGGGAGCAGTGCGGAAGTGGCTTCTGGGAGGTAAGTCTGTCCTTTAAAAGCACTTGTCTTTGCAGGGGCAGGCCAGTCGATTTCGGCGGGAGACCAGCTGGTGAGTCAGTTTCAGCGGGAGCACTGCGGAAGTGGCTGCTGGGAGGTAAGTCTGTCCTTTAAAAGCATTGGTCTTTGCAGGGGCAGGCCAGTCGATTTCGGCGGGAGAGCAGCTGGTGAGTCAGTTTCAGCGGGAGCAGTGCGGAAGTGGCTGCTCGGAGGTAAGTATGTCCTTTGAAAGCACTTGTCTTTGCAGGGGCAGGCCAGCCAATTTCGGCGGGACAACGCTGGTGAGTCAGTTTCAGCGGGAGCAGTGCGGAAGTGGCTGCTGGGAGGTAAGTCTGTCCTTTAAAAGCACTTGTCTTTGCTGGGGCAGGCAAGTCGATTTCGGCGGGAGAACAGCTGGTGAGTCAGTTTCAGCAGGAGCAGTGCGGAAGTGGCTGCTGGGAGGTAAGTCTGTCCTTTAAAAGCACTTGTCTTTGCAGGGGCAGGCCAGTCGATTTCGGCGGGAGAACAGCTGGTGAGTCAGTTTCAGTGGGAGCAGTGCGGAAGTGGCTGCTGGGAGGTAAGTCTGTCCTTTAAAAGCACTTGTCTTTGCAGGGGCAGGCCAGTCGATTTCGGCGGGAGACCAGCTGGTGAGTCAGTTTCAGCGGGAGCACTGCGGAAGTGGCTGCTGGGAGGTAAGTCTGTCCTTTAAAAGCACTGGTCTTTGCAGGGGCAGGCCAGTCGATTTCGGCGGGAGAACAGCTGGTGAGTCAGTTTCAGCGGGAGCAGTGCGGAAGTGGCTACTGGGAGGTAAGTCTGTCCTTTAAAAGCACTTGTCTTTGCAGGGGCAGGCCAGTCGATTTCGGCGGGAAAACAGCTGGTGAGTCAGTTTCAGTGGGAGCAGTGCGGAAGTGGCTGCTGGGAGGTAAGTCTGTCCTTTAAAAGCACTTGTCTTTGCAGCGGCAGGCCAGTCGATTTCGGCGGGAGACCAGCTCGTGAGTCAGTTTCAGCGGGAGCACTGCGGAAGTGGCTGCTGGGAGGTAAGTCTGTCCTTTAAAAGCACTTGTCTTTGCTGGGGCAGGCCAGTCGATTTCGGCAGGAGAACAGCTGGTGAGTCAGTTTCAGTGGGAGCAGTGCGGAAGTGGCTGCTGGGAGGTAAGTCTGTCCTTTAAAAGCACTTGTCTTTGCAGGGGCAGGCCAGTTGATTTCGGCGGGAGGCCAGCTGGTGAGTCAGTTTCAGCGGGAGCACTGCGGAAGTGGCTGCTGGGAGGTAAGTCTGTCCTTTAAAAGCACTGGTCTTTGCAGGGGCAGGCCAGTCGATTTCGGCGGGAGAACAGCTGGTGAGTCAGTTTCAGCGGGAGCAGTGCGGAAGTGGCTGCTGGGAGGTAAGTCTGTCCTTTAAAAGCACTTGTCTTTGCAGGGGCAGGCCAGTCGATTTCGGCGGGAGAACAGCTGGTGAGTCAGTTTCAGCGGGAGCAGTGCGGAAGTGGCTGCTCAGAGGTAAGTATGTCCTTTAAAAGCACTTGTCTTTGCAGGGGCAGGCCAGCCGATTTCGGCGGGACAACAGCTGGTGAGTCAGTTTCAGAGGGAGCAGTGCGGAAGTGGCTGCTGGTAGGTAAGTCTGTCCTTTAAAAGCACTTGTCTTTGCAGGGGCAGGCCAGTCGATTTCAGCGGGAGACCAGCTGGTGAGTCAGTTTCAGCGGGAGCACTGCGGAAGTGGCTGCTGGGAGGTAAGTCTGTCCTTTAAAAGCACTGGTCTTTGCAGGGGCAGGCCAGTCGATTTCGGCGGGAAAACAGCTGGTGAGTCAGTTTCAGCGGGAGCAGTGCGGAAGTGGCTGCTGGGAGGTAAGTCTGTCCTTTAAAAGCACTTGTCTTTGCAGGGGCAGGCCAGTCGATTTCGGCGGGAGAACAGCGGGTGAGTCAGTTTCAGCGGGAGCAGTGCGGAAGTGGCTGCTGGTAGGTAAGTCTGTCCTTTAAAAGCACTTGTCTTTGCAGGGGCAGGCCAGCCGATTTCGGCGGGACAACAGCTGGTGAGTCAGTTTCAGCGGGAGCAGTGCGGAAGTGGCTGCTGGGAGGTAAGTCTGTCCTTTAAAAGCACTTGTCTTTGCAGGGGCAGGCCAGTCGATTTCGGCGGAAGACCAGCTGGTGAGTCAGTTTCAGCGGGAGCACTGCGGAAGTGGCTGCTGGGAGGTAAGTCTGTCCTTTAAAAGCACTTGTCTTTGCAGCGGCAGGCCAGTCGATTTTGGCGGAAGAACAGCTGGTGAGTCAGTTTCAGCGGGAGCAGTGCGGAAGTAGCTGCTGGGAGATAAGTCTGTCCTTTAAAAGCACTTGTCTTTGCAGGGGCAGGCCAGTCAAATTCGGCGGGAGAACAGCTGGTGAGTCAGTTTCAGCGGGAGCAGTGCGGAAGTGGCTGCTCGGAGGTAAGTATGTCCTTTAAAAGCACTTGTCTTTGCTGGGGCAGGCCAGTCGATTTCGGCGGGAGAACAGCTGGTGAGTCAGTTTCAGTGGGAGCAGTGCGGAAGTGGCTGCTGGGAGGTAAGTCTGTCCTTTAAAAGCACTTGTCTTTGCAGGGGCAGGCCAGTCGATTTCGGCGGGAGACCAGCTGGTGAGTCAGTTTCAGCGGGAGCACTGCGGAAGTGGCTGCTGGGAGGTAAGTCTGTCCTTTAAAAGCACTGGTCTTTGCAGGGGCAGGCCAGTCGATTTCGGCGGGAGAGCAGCTGGTGAGTCAGTTTCAGTGGGAGCAGTGCGGAAGTGCCTGATCGGAGGTAATTCTGTCCTTTAAAAGCACTTGTCTTTGCAGCGGCAGGCCAGTCGATTTCGGCGGGACAACAGCTGGTGAGTCAGTTTCAGCGGGAGCAGTGCGGAAGTGGCTGCTGGGAGGTAAGTCTGTCCTTTAAAAGCACTCATCTTTGCAGGGGCAGGCCAGTCAATTTCGGCGGGAGAACAGCTGGTGAGTCAGTTCCACCGGGAGCAGTGCTGAAGTGGCTGCTGGGAGGTAAGTCTGTCCTTTAAAAGCACTGGTCTTTGCAGGGGCAGGCCAGTCGATTTCGGCAGGAGAACAGCTGGTTAGTCAGTTTCAGCGGGAGCAGTGCGGAAGTGGCTGCTGGGAGGTATGTCTGTGCTTTAAAAGCACTTGTCTTTGCAGGGGCAGGCCAGTCGATTTCGGCGGGAGACCAGCTGGTGAGTCAGTTTCAGCGGGAGCACTGCGGAAGTGGCTGCTGGGAGGTAAGTCTGTCCTTTAAAAGCACTTGTCTTTGCTGGGGCAGGCCAGTCGATTTCGGCGGGAGAACAGCTGGTGAGTCAGTTTCAGTGGGAGCAGTGCGGAAGTGGCTGCTGGGAGGTAAGTCTGTCCTTTAAAAGCACTTGTCTTTGCAGGGGCAGGCCAGTCGATTTCGGCGGGAGACCAGCTGGTGAGTCAGTTTCAGCGGGAGCACTGCGGAAGTGGCTGCTGGGAGGTAAGTCTGTCCTTTAAAAGCACTGGTCTTTGCAGGGGCAGGCCAGTCGATTTCGGCGGGAGAACAGCTGGTGAGTCAGTTTCAGCGGGAGCAGTGCGGAAGTGGCTGCTGGGAGGTAAGTCTGCCCTTTAAAAGCACTTGGCTTTGCAGCGGCAGGCCAGTCGATTTCGGCGGGAGAACAGCTGGTGAGTCAGTTTCAGCGGGAGCAGTGCGGAAGTGGCTGCTGGGAGGTAAGTCTGTCCTTTAAAAGCACTTGTCTTTGCAGGGGCAGGCCAGTCGATTTCGGCGGGAGACCAGCTGGTGAGTCAGTTTCAGCGGGAGCAGTGCGGAAGTGGCTGCTGGGAGGTAAGTCTGTCCTTTAAAAGCACTTGTCTTTGCAGGGGCAGGCCAGTCGATTTCGGCGAGAGACCAGCTGGTGAGTCAGTTTCAGCGGGAGCACTGCGGAAGTGGCTGCTGGGAGGTAAGTCTGTCCTTTAAAAGCACTGGTCTTTGCAGGGGCAGGCCAGTCGATTTCGGCGGGAGAACAGCTGGTGCGTCAGTTTCAGCGTGAGCAGAGCGGAAGTGGCTGCTCGGAGGTAAGTTTGTCCTTGAAAAGCACTCGTCTTTGCAGGGGCAGGCCAGTCGATTTCGGCGGGAGAACAGCTGGTGTGTCAATTCCAGCGGGAGCAGTGCGGAAGTGGCTGCTGGGAGGTAAGTCTGTCCTTTAAAAGGACTGGTGTTTGCAGGGGCAGGCCAGTCGATTTCGGCGGGAGAACACCTGGTTAGTCAGTTTCAGCGGGAGCAGTGCGGAAGTGGCTGCTGGGAGGTAAGTCTGTCCTTTAAAAGCACTTGTCTTTGCTGGGGCAGGCCAGTCGATTTCGGCGGGAAAACAGCTGGTGAGTCAGTTTCAGCGGGAGCAGTGCGGAAGTGGCTGCTGGGAGGTAAGTCTGTCCTTTAAAAGCACTTGGGTTTGCAGGGACAGGCCAGTCGATTTCGGCGGGAGACCAGCTGGTGAGTCAGTTTCAGCGGGAGCACTGCGGAAGTGGCTGCTGGGAGGTAAGTCTGTCCTTTAAAAGCACTGATCTTTGCTGGGGCAGGCCAGTCGATTTCGGCGGGAGAACAGCTGGTGAGTCAGTATCAGTGGGAGCAGTGTGGAAGTGGCTGCTGGGAGGTAAGTCTGTCCTTTAAAAGCACTCGTCTTTGCAGGGGCAGGCCAGTCAATTTCGGCGGGTGAACAGCTGGTGAGTCAGTTCCAGCAGGAGCAGTGCGGAAGTGGCTGCTGGGAGGTAAGTCTGTCCTTTAAAAGCACTGGTCTTTGAAGGGGCAGGCCAGTCGATTTCAGCGGGAGAACAGCTGGTTAGTCAGTTTCAGCGGGAGCAGTGCGGAAGTGGCTGCTGGGAGGTAAGTCTGTCCTTTAAAAGCACTTGTCTTTGCTGAGGCAAGCCAGTCGATTTCGGCGGGAGAACAGCTGGTGAGTCAGTTTCAGTGGGAGCAGTGCGGAAGTGGCTTCTGGGAGGTAAGTCTGTCCTTTAAAAGCACTTGTCTTTGCAGGGGCAGGCCAGTCGATTTCGGCGGGAGACCAGCTGGGGAGTCAGTTTCAGCGGGAGCACTGCGGAAGTGGCTGCTGGGAGGTAAGTCTGTCCTTTAAAAGCACTGGTCTTTGCAGGGGCAGGCCAGTCGATTTCGGCGAGAGAACAGCTGGTGAGTCAGTTTCAGCGGGAGCAGTGCGGAAGTGGCTGCTGGGAGGGAAGTCTGTCCTTTAAAAGCACTTGTCTTTGCAGGGGCAGGCCAGTCGATTTCGGCGGGAGAACAGCTGGTGAGTCAGTTTCAGCGGGAGCAGTGCCGAAGTGGCTGCTCGGAGGTAAGTATGTCCTTTGAAAGCACTTGTCTTTGCAGGGGCAGGCCAGCCGATTTCGGCGGGACAACGCTGGTGAGTCAGTTTCAGCGGGAGCAGTGCGGAAGTGGCTGCTGGGAGGTAAGTCTGTTCTTTAAAAGCACTTGTCTTTGCTGGGGCAGGCAAGTCGATTTCGGCGGGAGAACAGCTGGTGAGTCAGTTTCAGCGGGAGCAGTGCGGAAGTGGCTGCTGGGAGGTAAGTCTGTCCTTTAAAAGCACTTGTCTTTGCAGGGGCAGGCCAGTCGATTTCGGCGGGAGACCAGCTGGTGAGTCAGTTTCAGCGGGAGCACTGCGGAAGTGGCTGCTGGGAGGTAAGTCTGTCCTTTAAAAGCACTTGTCTTTGCTGGGGCAGGCCAGTCGATTTCGGCGGGAGAACAGCTGGTGAGTCAGTTTCAGTGGGAGCAGTGCGGAAGTGGCTGCTGGGAGGTAAGTCTGTCCTTTAAAAGCACTTGTCTTTGCAGCGGCAGGCCAGTCGATTTCGGCGGGAGACCAGCTGGTGAGTCAGTTTCAGCGGGAGCACTGCGGAAGTGGCTGCTGGGAGGTAAGTCTGTCCTTTAAAAGCACTGGTCTTTGCAGGGGCAGGCCAGTCGATTTCGGCGGGAGAACAGCTGGTGAGTCAGTTTCAGCGGGAGCAGTGCGGAAGTGGCTGCTGGGTGGTAAGTCTGTCCTTTAAAAGCACTCGTCTTTGCATGGGCAGGCCAGTCGATTTCGGCGGGAGAACAGCTGGTGAGTCAGTTTCAGCGTGAGCAGAGCGTAAGTGGCTGCTCGGAGGTAAGTCTGTCCTTTAAAAGCACTTGTCTTTGCAGGGGAAGGCCAGTCGATTTCGGCGGGAGAACAGCTGGTGAGTCAGTTTCAGCGGGAGCAGTGCGGAAGTGGCTGCTCGGAGGTAATTCTTTCCTTTAAAAGCACTTGTCTTTGCAGCGGCAGGCCAGATGATTTCGGCGGGACAACAGCTGGTGAGTCAGTTTCAGCGGGAGCAGTGCGGAAGTGGCTGCTGGGAGGTAAGTCTGTCCTTTAAAAGCACTCGTCTTTGCAGGGGCAGGCCAGTCGATTTCGGCGGGAGAACAGCTGGTGAGTCAGTTCCAGCGGGAGCAGTGCGGAAGTGGCTGCTGGGAGGTAAGTCTGTCCTTTAAAAGCACTGGTGTTTGCAGGGGCAGGCCAGTCGATTTCGGCGGGAGAACAGCTGGTTAGCCAGTTTCAGCGGGAGCAGTGCGGAAGTGGCTGCTGGGAGGTAAGTCTGTCCTTTAATAGCACTTGTCTTTGCTGGGGCAGGCCAGTCGATTTCGGCGGGAGAACAGCTGGTGAGTCAGTTTCAGCGGGAGCAGTGCGGAAGTGGCTGCTGGGAGGTAAGTCTGTCCTTTAAAAGCACTTGGGTTTGCAGGGGCAGGCCAGTCGATTTTGGCGGGAGACCAGCTGGTGAGTCAGTTTCAGCGGGAGCACTGCGGAAGTGGCTGCTGGGAGGTAAGTCTGTCCTTTAAAAGCACTGATCTTTGCTGGGGCAGGCCAGTCGATTTCGGCGGGAGAACAGCTGGTGAGTCAGTATCAGTGGGAGTAGTGCGGAAGTGGCTGCTGGGAGGTAAGTCTGTCCTTTAAAAGCACTCGTCTTTGCAGGGGCAGGCCAGTCAATTTCGGGGGGTGAACAGCTGGTGAGTCAGTTTCAGCGGGAGCAGTGCGGAAGTGGCTGCTGGGAGGTAAGTCTGTCCTTTAAAAGCACTGGTCTTTGAAGGGGCAGGCCAGTCGATTTCGGCGGGAGAACAGCTGGTTAGTCAGTTTCAGCGGGAGCAGTGCGGAAGTGGCTGCTGGGAGGTAAGTCTGTCCTTTAAAAGCACTTGTCTTTGCTGAGGCAAGCCAGTCGATTTCGGCGGGAGAACAGCTGGTGAGTCAGTTTCAGTGGGAGCAGTGCGGAAGTGGCTTCTGGGAGGTAAGTCTGTCCTTTAAAAGCACTTGTCTTTGCAGGGGCAGGCCAGTCGATTTCGGCGGCAGACCAGCTGGTGAGTCAGTTTCAGCGGGAGCACTGCGGAAGTGGCTGCTGGGAGGTAAGTCTGTCCTTTAAAAGCACTGGTCTTAGCAGGGGCAGGCCAGTCGATTTCGGCGGGAGAACAGCTGGTGAGTCAGTTTCAGCGGGAGCAGTGCGGAAGTGGCTGCTGGGAGGTAAGTCTGTCCTTTAAAAGCACTTGTCTTTGCAGGGGCAGGCCAGTCGATTTCGGCGGGAGAACAGCTGGTGAGTCAGTTTCAGCGGGAGCAGTGCGGAAGTGGCTGCTCGGAGGTAAGTATGTCCTTTGAAAGCACTTGTCTTTGCAGGGGCAGGCCAGCCGATTTCGGCGGGACAACGCTGGTGAGTCAGTTTCAGCGGGAGCAGTGTGGAAGTGGCTGCTGGGAGGTAAGTCTGTCCTTTAAAAGCACTTGTCTTTGCAGGGGCAGGCCAGTCGATTTCGGCGGGAGAACAGCTGGTGAGTCAGTTTCAGTGGGAGCAGTGCGGAAGTGGCTGCTCGGAGGTAAGTATGTCCTTTAAAAGCACTTGTCTTTGCAGGGGCAGGCCAGCCGATTTCGGCGGGAGACCAGCTGGTGAGTCAGTTTCAGCGGCAGCACTGCGGAAGTGGCTGCTGGGAGGTAAGTCTGTCCTTTAAAAGCACTGGTCTTTGCAGGGGCAGGCCAATCGATTTTGGCGGGAGAACAGCTGGTGAGTCAGTTTCAGCGGGAGCACTGCGGAAGTGGCTGCTGGGAGGTAAGTCTGTCCTTTAAAAGCACTGGTCTTTGCAGGGGCAGGCCAGTCAATTTCGGCGGGAGAACAGCTGGTGAGTCAGTTTCAGCGGGAGCAGTGCGGAAGTGGCTGCTGGGAGGTAAGTCTGTCCTTTAAAAGCACTTGTCTTTGCAGGGGCAGGCCAGTCGATTTCGGCGGGAGAACAGCTGGTGAGTCAGTTTCAGCGGGAGCAGTGCGGAAGTGGCTGCTCGGAGGTAAGTATGTCCTTTAAAAGCACTTGTCTTTGCAGGGGCAGGCCAGCCGATTTCGGCGGGACAACAGCTGGTGAGTCAGTTTCAGCGGGAGCAGTGCGGAAGTGGCTGCTGGGAGGTAAGTCTGTCCTTTAAAAGCACTTGTCTTTGCAGGGGCAGGCCAGTCGATTTCGGCGGGAGAACAGCTGGTGAGTCAGTTTCAGCGGGAGCACTGCGGAAGTGGCTGCTGGGAGGTAAGTCTGTCCTTTAAAAGCACTTGTCTTTGCAGCGGCAGGCCAGTAATTTTGGCGGGAGAACAGCTGGTGAGTCAGTTTCAGCGGGAGCAGTGCGGAAGTAGCTGCTGGGAGGTAAGTCTGTCCTTTAAAAGCACTTGTCTTTGCAGGGGCAGGCCAGTCGAATTCGGCGGGAGAACAGCTGGTGAATCAGTTTCAGCGGGAGCAGTGCGGAAGTGGCTGCTCGGACGTAAGTATGTCCTTTAAAAGCACTTGTCTTTGCAGGGGCAGGCCAGTCGATTTCGGCGGGACAACAGCTAGTGAGTCATTTTCAGCGGGAGCAGTGCGGAAGTGGCTGCTGGGAGGTAAGTCTGTACTTTAAAAGCACTCGTCTTTGCAGGGGCAGGCCAGTCGATTTCGGCGGGAGAACAGCTGGTGAGTCAATTTCAGCGGGAGCAGTGCGGAAGTGGCTGCTCGGAGGTAAGTATGTCCTTTAAAAGCACTTGTCTTTGCAGGGGCAGGCAAGCCGATTTCGGCGGGACAACAGCTGGTGAGTCAGTTTCAGCGGGAGCAGTGCGGAAGTGGCTGCTGGGAGGTAAGTCTGTCCTTTAAAAGCACTTGTCTTTGCAGGGGCAGGCCAGTCGATTTCGGCGGGAGAACAGCTGGTGAGTCAGTTTCAGCGGGAGCACTGCGGAAGTGGCTGCTGGGAGGTAAGTCTGTCCTTTAAAAGCACTTATCTTTGCAGCGGCAGGCCAGTCGATTTTGGCGGGAGAACAGCTGGTGAGTCAGTTTCAGCGGGAGCAGTGCGGAAGTAGCTGCTGGGAGGTAAGTCTGTCCTTTAAAAGCACTTGTCTTTGCAGGTGCAGGCCAGTCGATTTCGGCGGGAGAACAGCTGGTGAGTCAGTTTCAGCGGGAGCAGTGCGGAAGTGGCTGCTCGGAGGTAAGTATGTCCTTTAAAAGCACTTGTCTTTGCAGGGGCAGGCCGCCGATTTCGGCGGGACAACAGCTGGTGAGTCAGTTTCAGCGGGAGCAGTGCGGAAGTGGCTGCTGGGAGGTAAGTCTGTCCTTTAAAAGCACTTGTCTTTGCAGAGGCAGGCCAGTCGATTTCGGCGGGAGACCAGCTGGTGAGTCAGTTTCAGCGGGAGCAGTGCGGAAGTGGCTGCTGGGAGGTAAGTCTGTCCTTTAAAAGCACTTGTCTTTGCAGGGCCAGGCCAGTCGATTTCGGCGGGAGAACAGCTGGTGAGTCAGTTTCAGCGGGAGCACTGCGGAAGTGGCTGCTGGGAGGTAAGTCTGTCCTTTAAAAGCACTTGTCTTTGCAGCGGCAGGCCAGTAATTTTGGCGGGAGAACAGCTGGTGAGTCAGTTTCAGCGGGAGCAGTGCGGAAGTCGCTGCTGGGAGGTAAGTCTGTCCTTTAAAAGCACTTGTCTTTGCAGGGGCAGGCCAGTCGAATTCGGCGGGAGAACAGCTGGTGAATCAGTTTCAGCGGGAGCAGTGCGGAAGTGGCTGCTCGGAGGTAAGTATGTCCTTTAAAAGCACTTGTCTTTGCAGGGGCAGGCCAGTCGATTTCGGCGGGACAACAGCTAGTGAGTCAGTTTCAGCGGGAGCAGTGCGGAAGTGGCTGCTGGGAGGTAAGTCTGTACTTTAAAAGCACTCGTCTTTGCAGGGGCAGGCCAGTCGATTTCGGCGGGACAACAGCTGGTGAGTCAGTTTCAGCGGGAGCAGTGCGGAAGTGGCTGCTGGGAGGTAAGTCTGTCCTTTAAAAGCACTTGTCTTTGCAGGGGCAGGCCAGTCGAATTCGACGGGAGAACAGCTGGTGAGTCAGTTTCAGCGGGAGCAGTGCGGAAGTGGCTGCTCGGAGGTAAGTATGTCCTTTAAAAGCACTTGTCTTTGCAGGGGCAGGCCAGTCGATTTCGGCGGGACAACAGCTGGTGAGTCAGTTTCAGCGGGAGCAGTGCGGAAGTGGCTGCTGGGAGGTAAGTCTGTCCTTTAAAAGCGCTTGTCTTTGCAGGGGCAGGCCAGTCGATTTCGGCGGGAGACCAGCTGGTGAGTCAGTTTCAGCGGGAGCACTGCGGAAGTGGCTGCTGGGAGGTAAGTCTGTCCTTTAAAAGCACTGGTCTTTGCAGGGGCAGGCCAGTCGATTTCGGCGGGAGAACAGCTTCTGAGTCAGTTTCAGCGGGAGCAGTGCGGAAGTGGCTGCTGGGAGGTAAGTCTGTCCTTTAAAAGCACTTGTCTTTGCAGGGGCAGGCCAGTCGATTTCGGCGGGAGAACAGCTGGTGAGTCAGTTTCAGCGGGAGCAGTGCGGAAGTGGCTGCTGGGAGGTAAGTATGTCCTTTAAAAGCACTTGTCTTTGCAGGGGCAGGCCAGCCGATTTCGGCGGGACAACAGCTGGTGAGTCAGTTTCAGCGGGAGCAGTGCGGAAGTGGCTGCTGGGAGGTAAGTATGTCCTTTAAAAGCACTTGTCTTTGCAGGGGCAGGCCAGTCGATTTCGGCGGGACAACAGCTGGTGAGTCAGTTTCAGCGGGAGCAGTGCGGAAGTGGCTGCTGGGAGGTAAGTCTGTCCTTTAAAAGCAGTCGTCTTTGCAGGGGCAGGCCAGTCGATTTCGGCGGGACAACAGCTGGTGAGTCAGTTTCAGCGGGAGCAGTGCGGAAGTGGCTGCTGGGAGGTAAGTCTGTCCTTTAAAAGCACTTGTCTTTGCAGCGGCAGGCCAGTCGATTTCGGCGGGACAACAGCTGGTGAGTCAGTTTCAGCGGGAGCAGTGCGGAAGTAGCTGCTGGGAGGTAAGTCTGTCCTTTAAAAGCACTTGTCTTTGCAGGGGCAGGCCAGTCGATTTCGGCGGGAGAACAGCTGGTGAGTCAGTTTCAGTGGGAGCAGTGCGGAAGTGGCTGCTCGGAGGTAAGTATGTCCTTTAAAAGCACTTGTCTTTGCAGGGGCAGGCCAGCCGATTTCGGCGGGAGACCAGCTGGTGAGTCAGTTTCAGCGGCAGCACTGCGGAAGTGGCTGCTGGGAGGTAAGTCTGTCCTTTAAAAGCACTGGTCTTTGCAGGGGCAGGCCAGTTGAATTCGGCGGGAGAACAGCTGGTGAGTCAGTTTCAGCGGGAGCAGTGCGGAAGTGGCTGCTCGGAGGTAAGTATGTCCTTTAAAAGCACTTGTCTTTGCAGGGGCAGGCCAGTCGATTTCGGCGGGACAACAGCTGGTGAGTCAGTTTCAGCGGGAGCAGTGCGGAAGTGGCTGCTGGGAGGTAAGTCTGTCCTTTAAAAGCACTCGTCTTTGCAGGGGCAGGCCAGTCGATTTCGGCGGGAGAACAGCTGGTGAGTCAGTTTCAGCGGGAGCAGTGCAGAAGTGGCTGCTCGGAGGTAAGTATGTCCTTTAAAAGCACTTGTCTTTGCAGGGGCAGGCCAGCCGATTTCGGCGGGACAACAGCTGGTGAGTCAGTTTCAGCGGGAGCAGTGCGGAAGTGGCTGCTGGGAGGTAATTCTGTCCTTTAAAAGCACTTGTCTTTGCAGGGGCAGGCCAGTCGATTTCGGCGGGAGAACAGCTGGTGAGTCAGTTTCAGCGGGAGCACTGCGGAAGTGGCTGCTGGGAGGTAAGTCTGTCCTTTAAAAGCACTTGTCTTTGCAGCGGCAGGCCAGTCGATTTCGGCGGGAGAACAGCTGGTGAGTTAGTTTCAGCGGGAGCACTGCGGAAGTGGCTGCTGGGAGGTAAGTCTGTCCTTTAAAAGCACTTGTCTTTGCAGGGGCAGGCCAGTCGATTTCGGCGGGAGAACAGCTGGTGTGTCAGTTTCAGCGGGAGCAGTGCGGAAGTGGCTGCTGGGAGGTAAGTCTGTACTTTAAAAGCACTTGTCTTTGCAGGGGCAGGCCAGTCGATTTCGGCGGGAGAACAGCTGGTGAGTCAGTTTCAGTGGGAGCAGTCCGGAAGTGGCTGCTCGGAGGTAAGTATGTCCTTTAAAAGCACTTGTCTTTGCAGGGGCAGGCCAGCCGATTTCGGCGGGAGACCAGCTGGTGAGTCAGTTTCAGCGGCAGCACTGCGGAAGTGGCTGCTGGGAGGTAAGTCTGTCCTTTAAAAGCACTGGTCTTTGCAGGGGCAGGCCAATCGATTTTGGCGGGAGAACAGCTGGTGAGTCAGTTTCAGCGGGAGCAGTGCGGAAGTGGCAGCTGGGAGATAAGTCTGTCCTTTAAAAGCACTTGTCTTTGCAGGGGCAGGCCAGTCGATTTCGGCAGGAGAACAGCTGGTGAGTCAGTTTCAGCGGGAGCAGTGCGGAAGTGGCTGCTCGGAGGTAAGTATGTCCTTTAAAAGCACTTGTGTTTGCAGGGGCAGGCCAGCCTATTCCGGCGGGAGAACAGCTGGTGAGTCAGTTTCAGCGGGAGCAGTGCGGAAGTGGCTGCTGGGAGGTAAGTCTGTCCTTTAAAAGCACTTGTCTTTGCAGGGGCAGGCCAGTCGATTTCGGCGGGAGAACAGCTGGTGAGTCAGTTTCAGCGGGAGCACTGCGGAAGTGGCTGCTGGGAGGTAAGTCTGTCCTTTAAAAGCACTTGTCTTTGCAGCGGCAGGCCAGTCGATTTTGGCGGGAGAACAGCTGGTGAGTCAGTTTCAGCGCGAGCAGTGCGGAAGTAGCTGCTGGGAGGTAAGTCTGTCCTTTAAAAGCACTTGTCTTTGCAGGGGCAGGCCAGTTGAATTCGGCGGGAGAACAGCTGGTGAGTCAGTTTCAGCGGGAGCAGTGCGGAAGTGGCTGCTCGGAGGAAAGTATGTCCTTTAAAAGCACTTGTCTTTGCAGGGGCAGGCCAGTCGATTTCGGCGGGACAACAGCTGGTGAGTCAGTTTCAGCGGGAGCAGTGCGGAAGTGGCTGCTGGGAGGTAAGTCTGTCCTTTAAAAGCACTCGTCTTTGCAGGGGCAGGCCAGTCGATTTCGGCGGGAGAACAGCTGGTGAGTTAGTTTCAGCGGGAGCACTGCGGAAGTGGCTGCTGGGAGGTAAGTCTGTCCTTTAAAAGCACTTGTCTTTGCAGGGGCAGGCCAGTCGATTTCAGCGGGAGAACAGCTGGTGAGTCAGTTTCAGCGGGAGCAGTGCGGAAGTGGCTGCTGGGAGGTAAGTCTGTCCTTTAAAAGCACTTGTCTTTGCAGCGGCAGGCCAGTCGATTTTGGCGGGAGAACAGCTGGTGAGTCAGTTTCAGCGGGAGCAGTGTGGAAGCAGCTGCTTGGAGGTAAGTCTGTCCTTTAAAAGCACTTGTCTTTGCAGGGGCAGGCCAGTTGAATTCGGCGGGAGAACAGCTGGTGAGTCAGTTTCAGCGGGAGCAGTGCGGAAGTGGCTGCTCGGAGGAAAGTATGTCCTTTAAAAGCACTTGTCTTTGCAGGGGCAGGCCAGTCGATTTCGGCGGGACAACAGCTGGTGAGTCAGTTTCAGCGGGAGCAGTGCGGAAGTGGCTGCTGGGAGGTAAGTCTGTCCTTTAAAAGCACTCGTCTTTGCAGGGGCAGGCCAGTCGATTTCGGCGGGACAACAGCAGGTGAGTCAGTTTCAGCGGGAGCAGTGCGGAAGTGGCTGCTCAGAGGTAAGTATGTCCTTTAAAAGCACTTGTCTTTGCAGGGGCAGGCCAGCCTATTTCGGCAGGACAACAGCTGGTGAGTCAGTTTCAGCGGGAGCAGTGCGGAAGTGGCTGCTGGGAGGTAAGTCTGTCCTTTAAAAGCACTTGTCTTTGCAGGGGCAGGCCAGTCGATTTCGGCGGGAGAACAGCTGGTGAGTCAGTTTCAGGGGGAGCACTGCGGAAGTGGCTGCTGGGAGGTAAGTCTGTCCTTTAAAAGCACTTGTCTTTGCAGCGGCAGGCCAGTCGATTTTGGCGGGAGAAGAGCAGGTGAGTCAGTTTCAGCGCGAGCAGTGCGGAAGTAGCTGCTGGGAGGTAAGTCTGTCCTTTAAAAGCACTTGTCTTTGCAGGGGCAGGCCAGTCGAATTCGGCGGGAGAACAGCTGGTGAGTCAGTTTCAGCGGGAGCAGTGCGGAAGTGGCTGGTCGGAGGTAAGTATGTCCTTTAAAAGCACTTGTCTTTGCAGGGGCAGGCCAGTCGATTTCGGCGGGACAACAGCTGGTGAGTCAGTTTCAGCGGGAGCAGTGCGGAAGTGGCTGCTGGGAGTTAAGTCTGTCCTTTAAAAGCACTCGTCTTTGCAGGGGCAGGCCAGTCGATTTCGGCGGGACAACAGCTGGTGAGTCAGTTTCAGCGGGAGCAGTGCGGAAGTGGCAGCTCGGAGGTAAGTCTGTCCTTTAAAAGCACTTGTCTTTGCAGGGGCAGGCCAGTCGATTTCGGCGGGACAACAGCTGGTGAGTCAGTTTCAGCGGGAGCAGTGCGGAAGTGGCTGCTGGGAGGTAAGTCTGTCCTTTAAAAGCACTTGTCTTTGCAGGGGCAGGCCAGTCGATTTCGGCGGGAGAACAGCTGGTGAGTCAGTTTCAGCGGGAGCACTGCGGAAGTGGCTGCTGCGAGGTAAGTCTGTCCTTTAAAAGCACTTGTCTTTGCAGCGGCAGGCCAGTCGATTTCGGCGGGAGAACAGCTGGTGAGTCAGTTTCAGCGGGAGCAGTGCGGAAGTGGCTGCTGGGAGGTAAGTCTGTCCTTTAAAAGCACTTGTCTTTGCAGGGGCAGGCCAGTCGATTTCGGCGGGAGAACAGCTGGTGAGTCAGTTTCAGCGGGAGCAGTGCGGAAGTGGCTGCTGGGAGGTAAGTCTGTCCTTTAAAAGCACTTGTCTTTGCAGCGGCAGGCCAGTCGATTTTGGCGGGAGAACAGCTGGTGAGTCAGTTTCAGCGGGAGCAGTGCGGAAGCAGCTGCTGGGAGGTAAGTCTGTCCTTTAAAACCACTTGTCTTTGCAGGGGCAGGCCAGTTGAATTCGGCGGGAGAACAGCTGGTGAGTCAGTTTCAGCGGGAGCAGTGCGGAAGTGGCTGCTCGGAGGAAAGTATGTCCTTTAAAAGCATTTGTCTTTGCAGGGGCAGGCCAGTCGATTTCGGCGGGACAACAGCTGGTGAGTCAGTTTCAGCGGGAGCAGTGCGGAAGTGGCTGCTGGGAGGTAAGTCTGTACTTTAAAAGCACTCGTCTTTGCAGGGGCAGGCCAGTCGATTTCGGCGGGACAACAGCTGGTGAGTCAGTTTCTGCGGGAGCAGTGCGGAAGTGGCTGCTCGGAGGTAAGTATGTCCTTTAAAAGCCCTTGTCTTTGCAGGGGCAGGCCAGCCTATTTCGGCGGGACAACAGCTGGTGAGTCAGTTTCAGCGGGAGCAGTGCGGAAGTGGCTGCTGGGAGGTAAGTCTGTCCTTTAAAAGCACTTGTCTTTGCAGGGGCAGGCCAGTCGATTTCGGCGGGAGAACAGCTGGTGAGTCAGTTTCAGCGGGAGCAGTGCGGAAGTGGCTGCTGGGAGGTAAGTCTGTCCTTTAAAAGCTCTTGTCTTTGCAGGGGCAGGCCAGTCGATTTCGGCGGGACAACAGCTGGTGAGTCAGTTTCAGCGGGAGCAGTGCGGAAGTGGCTGCTGGGAGGTAAGTCTGTCCTTTAAAAGCACTCGTCTTTGCAGGGCAGACCAGTCGATTTCGGCGGGACAACAGCTGGTGAGTCAGTTTAAGCGGGAGCAGTGCGGAAGTGGCTGCTGGGAGGTAAGTCTGTCCTTTAAAAGCACTTGTCTTTGCAGCGGCAAGCCAGTCGATTTTGGCGGGAGAACAGTTGGTGAGTCAGTTTCAGCGGGAGCAGTGCGGAAGTGGCTGCTGGGAGGTAAGTGTGTCCTTTAAAAGCACTTGTCTTTGCAGTTGCAGGCCAGTCAATTTCGGCGGGAGAACAGCTGGTGAGTCAGTTTCAGCGGGAGCAGTGCGGAAGTGGCTGCTCGGAGGTAAGTATGTCCTTTAAAAGCACTTGTCTTTGCAGGGGCAGGCCAGCCGATTTTGGCGGGACAACAGCTGGTGAGTCAGTTTCAGCGGGAGCAGTGCGGAAGTGGCTGCTGGGAGGTAAGTCTGTCCTTTAAAAGCACTTGTCTTTGCAGGGGCAGGCCAGTCGATTTCGGCGGGAGACCAGCTGGTGAGTCATTTTCAGCGGGAGCACTGCGGAAGTGGCTGCTGGGAGGTAAGTCTGTCCTTTAAAAGCAGTGGTCTTTCCAGGGGCAGGCCAGTCGATTTCGGCGGGAGAACAGCTGGTGAGTCAGTTTCAGCGGGAGCAGTGCGGAAGTGGCTGCTCGGAGGTAAGTATGTCCTTTAAAAGCACTTGTCTTTGCAGGGGCAGGCCAGTCGATTTCGGCGGGAGAACAGCTGGTGAGTCAGTTTCAGCGGGAGCACTGCGGAAGTGGCTGCTGGGAGGTAAGTCTGTCCTTTAAAAGCACTTGTCTTTGCAGCGGCAGGCCAGTCGATTTCGGCGGGAGAACAGCTGGTGAGTCAGTTTCAGCGGGAGCAGTGCGGAAGTGGCTGCTGGGAGGTAAGTCTGTCCTTTAAAAGCACTTGTCTTTGCAGGGGCAGGCCAGTCGATTTCGGCGGGAGACCAGCTGGTGAGTCATTTTCAGCGGGAGCACTGCGGAAGTGGCTGCTGGGAGGTAAGTCTGTCCTTTAAAAGCAGTGGTCTTTCCAGGGGCAGGCCAGTCGATTTCGGCGGGAGAACAGCTGGTGAGTCAGTTTCAGCGGGAGCAGTGCGGAAGTGGCTGCTCGGAGGTAAGTATGTCCTTTAAAAGCACTTGTCTTTGCAGGGGCAGGCCAGTCGATTTCGGCGGGAGAACAGCTGGTGAGTCAGTTTCAGCGGGAGCACTGCGGAAGTGGCTGCTGGGAGGTAAGTCTGTCCTTTAAAAGCACTTGTCTTTGCAGCGGCAGGCCAGTCGATTTCGGCGGGAGAACAGCTGGTGAGTCAGTTTCAGCGGGAGCACTGCGGAAGTGGCTGCTGGGAGGTAAGTCTGTCCTTTAAAAGCACTTGTCTTTGCAGGGGCAGGCCAGTCGATTTCGGCGGGAGAACAGCTGGTGAGTCAGTTTCAGCGGGAGCACTGCGGAAGTGGCTGCTGGGAGGTAAGTCTGTCCTTTAAAAGCACTTGTCTTTGCAGCGGCAGGCCAGTCGATTTCGGCGGGAGAACAGCTGGTGAGTCAGTTTCAGCGGGAGCAGTGCGGAAGTGGCTGCTGGGAGGTAAGTCTGTCCTTTAAAAGCACTTGTCTTTGCAGGGGCAGGCCAGTCGATTTCGGCGGGAGAACAGCTGGTGAGTCAGTTTCAGCGGGAGCAGTGCGGAAGTGGCTGCTGGGAGGTAAGTCTGTCCTTTAAAAGCACTTGTCTTTGCAGCGGCAGGCCAGTCGATTTTGGCGGGAGAACAGCTGGTGAGTCAGTTTCAGCGGGAGCAGTGCGGAAGCAGCTGCTGGGAGGTAAGTCTGTCCTTTAAAAGCACTTGTCTTTGCAGGGGCAGGCCAGTTGAATTCGGCGGGAGAACAGCTGGTGAGTCAGTTTCAGCGGGAGCAGTGCGGAAGTGGCTGCTCGGAGGAAAGTATGTCCTTTAAAAGCACTTGTCTTTGCAGGGGCAGGCCAGTCGATTTCGGCGGGACAACAGCTGGTGAGTCAGTTTCAGCGGGAGCAGTGCGGAAGTGGCTGCTGGGAGGTAAGTCTGTACTTTAAAAGCACTCGTCTTTGCAGGGGCAGGCCAGTCGATTTCGGCGGGACAACAGCTGGTGAGTCAGTTTCTGCGGGAGCAGTGCGGAAGTGGCTGCTCGGAGGTAAGTATGTCCTTTAAAAGCCCTTGTCTTTGCAGGGGCAGGCCAGCCTATTTCGGCGGGACAACAGCTGGTGAGTCAGTTTCAGCGGGAGCAGTGCGGAAGTGGCTGCTGGGAGGTAAGTCTGTCCTTTAAAAGCACTTGTCTTTGCAGGGGCAGGCCAGTCGATTTCGGCGGGAGAACAGCTGGTGAGTCAGTTTCAGCGGGAGCAGTGCGGAAGTGGCTGCTGGGAGGTAAGTCTGTCCTTTAAAAGCTCTTGTCTTTGCAGGGGCAGGCCAGTCGATTTCGGCGGGACAACAGCTGGTGAGTCAGTTTCAGCGGGAGCAGTGCGGAAGTGGCTGCTGGGAGGTAAGTCTGTCCTTTAAAAGCACTCGTCTTTGCAGGGCAGACCAGTCGATTTCGGCGGGACAACAGCTGGTGAGTCAGTTTCAGCGGGAGCAGTGCGGAAGTGGCTGCTGGGAGGTAAGTCTGTCCTTTAAAAGCACTTGTCTTTGCAGCGGCAGGCCAGTCGATTTTGGCGGGAGAACAGTTGGTGAGTCAGTTTCAGCGGGAGCAGTGCGGAAGTGGCTGCTGGGAGGTAAGTGTGTCCTTTAAAAGCACTTGTCTTTGCAGTTGCAGGCCAGTCAATTTCGGCGGGAGAACAGCTGGTGAGTCAGTTTCAGCGGGAGCAGTGCGGAAGTGGCTGCTCGGAGGTAAGTATGTCCTTTAAAAGCACTTGTCTTTGCAGGGGCAGGCCAGCCGATTTTGGCGGGACAACAGCTGGTGAGTCAGTTTCAGCGGGAGCACTGCGGAAGTGGCTGCTGGGAGGTAAGTCTGTCCTTTAAAAGCAGTGGTCTTTCCAGGGGCAGGCCAGTCGATTTCGGCGGGAGAACAGCTGGTGAGTCAGTTTCAGCGGGAGCAGTGCGGAAGTGGCTGCTCGGAGGTAAGTATGTCCTTTAAAAGCACTTGTCTTTGCAGGGGCAGGCCAGTCGATTTCGGCGGGAGAACAGCTGGTGAGTCAGTTTCAGCGGGAGCACTGCAGAAGTGGCTGCTGAGAGGTAAGTCTGTCCTTTAAAAGCACTTGTCTTTGCAGCGGCAGGCCAGTCGATTTCGGCGGGAGAACAGCTGGTGAGTCAGTTTCAGCGGGAGCACTGCGGAAGTGGCTGCTGGGAGGTAAGTCTGTCCTTTAAAAGCACTTGTCTTTGCAGGGGCAGGCCAGTCGATTTCGGCGGGAGAACAGCTGGTGAGTCAGTTTCAGCGGGAGCAGTGCGGAAGTGGCTGCTGGGAGGTAAGTCTGTCCTTTAAAAGCACTTGTCTTTGCAGCGGCAGGCCAGTCGATTTTGGCGGAAGAACAGCTGGTGGGTCAGTTTCAGCGGGAGCAGTGCGGAAGTAGCTGCTGGGAGGTAAGTCTGTCCTTTAAAAGCACTTGTCTTTGCAGGGGCAGGACAGTCGAATTCGGCGGGAGAACAGCTGGTGAGTCAGTTTCAGCGGGAGCAGTGCGGAAGTGGCTGCTCAGAGGTAAGTATGTCCTTTAAAAGCACTTGTCTTTGCAGGGGCAGGCCAGTCGATTTCGGCGGGAGAACAGCTGGTGAGTCAGTTTCAGCGGGAGCAGTGCAGAAGTGGCTGCTCGGAGGTAAGTATGTCCTTTAAAAGCACTTGTCTTTGCAGGGGCAGGCCAGCCGATTTCAGCGGGACAACAGCTGGTGAGTCAGTTTCAGCGGGAGCAGTGCGGAAGTGGCTGCTGGGAGGTAAGTCTGTCCTTTAAAAGCACTTGTCTTTACAGGGGCAGGCCAGTCGATTTCGGCGGGAGAACAGCTGTTGAGTCAGTTTCAGCGGTAGCACTGCGGAAGTGGCTGCTGGGAGGTAAGTCTGTCCTTTAAAAGCACTTGTCTTTGCAGCGGCAGGCCAGGTGAATTCGGCGGGAGAACAGCTGGTGAGTCAGTTTCAGCGGGAGCAGTGCGGAAGTAGCTGCTGGGAGGTAAGTCTGTCCTTTAAAAGCACTTGTCTTTGCAGCGGCAGGCCAGTCGATTTCGGCGGGAGAACAGCTGGTGAGTCAGTTTCAGCGGGAGCAGTGCGGAAGTGGCTGCTGGGAGGTAAGACTGTCCTTTAAAAGCACTTGTCTTTGCAGGGGCAGGCCAGTCGATTTCGGCGGGAGAACAGCTGGTGAGTCAGTTTCAGCGGGAGCAGTGCGGAAGTGGCTGCTGGGAGGTAAGCCTGTCCTTTAAAAGCACTTGTCTTTGCAGCGGCAGGCCAGTCGATTTTGGCGAGAGAACAGCTGGTGGGTCAGTTTCAGCGGGAGCAGTGCGGAAGTAGCTGCTGGGAGGTAAGTCTGTCCTTTAAAAGCACTTGTCTTTGCAGGGGCAGGCCAGTCGAATTCGGCGGGAGAACAGCTGGTGAGTCAGTTTCAGCGGGAGCAGTGCGGAAGTGGCTGCTCGGAGGTAAGTATGTCCTTTAAAAGCACTTGTCTTTGCAGGGGCAGGCCAGTCGATTTCGGCGGGACAACAGCTGGTGAGTCAGTTTCAGCGGGAGCAGTGCGGAAGTGGCTGCTGGGAGGTAAGTCTGTCCTTTAAAAGCCCTCGTCTTTGCAGGGGCAGGCCAGTCGATTTTGGCGGGACAACAGCTGGTGAGACACTTTCAGCGGGAGCAGTGCGGAAGTGGCTGCTCGGAGGTAAGTCTGTCCTTTAAAAGCACTTGTCTTTGCAGGGGCAGGCCAGTCGATTTCGGCGGGAGAACAGCTGGTGAGTCAGTTTCAGCGGGAGCACTGCGGAAGTGGCTGCTGGGAGGTAAGTCTGTCCTTTAAAAGCACTTGTCTTTGCAGCGGCAGGCCAGTCGATTTCGGCGGGAGAACAGCTGGTGAGTCAGTTTCAGCGGGAGCAGTGCGGAAGTGGCTGCTGGGAGGTAAGTCTGTCCTTTAAAAGCACTTGTCTTTGCAGGGGCAGGCCAGTCGATTTCGGCGGGAGAACAGCTGGTGGGTCAGTTTCAGCGGGAGCAGTGCGGATGTGGCTGCTGGGAGGTAAGTCTGTCCTTTAAAAGCACTTGTCTTTGCAGGGGCAGGCCAGTCGATTTCGGCGGGAGAACAGCTGGTGAGTCAGTTTCAGCGGGAGAACTGCGGAAGTGGCTGCTGGGAGGTAAGTCTGTCCTTTAAAAGCACTTGTCTTTGCAGCGGCAGGCCAGTCGATTTTGGCGGGAGAACAGCTGGTGAGTCAGTTTCATCGGGAGCAGTGCGGAAGTAGCTGCTGGGAGGTAAGTCTGTCCTTTAAAAGCACTTGTCTTTGCAGGGGCAGGCCAGTCGAATTCGGCGGGAGAACAGCTGGTGAGTCAGTTTCAGCGGGAGCAGTGCGGAAGTGGCTGCTCGGAAGTAAGTATGTCCTTTAAAAGCACTTGTCTTTGCAGGGGCAGGCCAGTCGATTTCGGCGGGACAACAGCTGGTGAGTCAGTTTCAGCGGGAGCAGTGCGGAAGTGGCTGCTGGGAGGTAAGTCTGTCCTTTAAAAGCACTCGTCTTTGCAGGGGCAGGCCAGTCGATTTCGGCGGGACAACAGCTGGTGAGTCAGTTTCAGCGGGAGCAGTGCGGAAGTGGCTGCTGGGAGGTAAGTCTGTCCTTTAAAAGCACTTGTCTTTGCAGCGGCAGGCCAGTCGATTTTGGCGGGAGAACAGCTGGTGAGTCAGTTTCAGCGGGAGCAGTGCGGAAGTGGCTGCTGGGAGGTAAGTCTGTCCTTTAAAAGCACCTGTCATTGCAGGGGCAGGCCAGTCGATTTCGGCGGGAGAACAGCTGGTGAGTCAGTTTCAGCGGGAGCAGTGCGGAAGTGGTTGCTCGGAGGGAAGTATGTCCTTCAAAAGCACTTGTCTTTGCAGGGGCAGGCCAGCCGATTTCGGCGGGACAACAGCTGGTGAGTCAGTTTCAGCGGGAGCAGTGCGGAAGTGGCTGCTGGGAGGTAAGTCTGTCCTTTAAAAGCACTTGTCTTTGCAGGGGCAGGCCAGTCGATTTTGGCGGGAGACCAGCTGGTGAGTCAGTTTCAGCGGGAGCACTGCGGAAGTGGCTGCTGGGAGATAAGTCTGTCCTTTAAAAGCACTGGTCTTTGCAGGGGCAGGCCAGTCGATTTCGGCGGGAGAACAGCTGGTGAGTCAGTTTCAGCGGGAGCAGTGCGGAAGTGGCTGCTGGGAGGTAAGTCTGTCCTTTAAAAGCACTTGTCTTTGCAGGGGCAGGCCAGTCGATTTCGGCGGGAGAACAGCTGGTGAGTCAGTTTCAGCGGGAGCACTGCGGAAGTGGCTGCTGGGAGGTAAGTCTGTCCTTTAAAAGCACTTGTCTTTGCAGGGGCAGGCCAGTCGATTTCGGCGGGAGAACAGCTGGTGAGTCAGTTTCAGCGGGAGCAGTGCGGAAGTGGTTGCTCGGAGGTAAGTATGTCCTTCAAAAGCACTTGTCTTTGCAGGGGCAGGCCAGCCGATTTCGGCGGGACAACAGCTGGTGAGTCAGTTTCAGCGGGAGCAGTGCGGAAGTGGCTGCTGGGAGGTAAGTCTGTCCTTTAAAAGCACTTGTCTTTGCAGGGGCAGGCCAGTCGATTTTGGCGGGAGACCAGCTGGTGAGTCAGTTTCAGCGGGAGCACTGCGGAAGTGGCTGCTGGGAGATAAGTCTGTCCTTTAAAAGCACTGGTCTTTGCAGGGGCAGGCCAGTCGATTTCGGCGGGAGAACAGCTGGTGAGTCAGTTTCAGCGGGAGCAGTGCGGAAGTGGCTGCTGGGAGGTAAGTCTGTCCTTTAAAAGCACTTGTCTTTGCAGGGGCAGGCCAGTCGATTTCGGCGGGAGAACAGCTGGTGAGTCAGTTTCAGCGGGAGCACTGCGGAAGTGGCTGCTGGGAGGTAAGTCTGTCCTTTAAAAGCACTTGTCTTTGCAGCGGCAGGCCAGTCGATTTTGGCGGGAGAACAGCTGGTGAGTCAGTTTCAGCGGGAGCAGTGCGGAAGTAGCTGCTGGGAGGTAAGTCTGTCCTTTAAAAGAACTTGTCTTTGCAGGGGCAGGCCAGTCGATTTCGGCGGGACAACAGCTGGTGAGTCAGTTTCAGCGGGAGCAGTGCGGAAGTGGCTGCTGGGAGAGAAGTCTGTCCTTTAAAAGCACTTGTCTTTGCAGGGGCAGGCCAGTCGATTTCGGCGGGAGAACAGCTGGTGAGTCAGTTTCAGCGGGAGCACTGCGGAAGTGGCTGCTGGGAGGTAAGTCTGTCCTTTAAAAGCACTTGTCTTTGCAGCGGCAGGCCAGTCGATTTTGGCGGGAGAACAGCTGGTGGGTCAGTTTCAGCGGGAGCAGTGTGGAAGTAGCTGCTGGGAGGTAAGTCTGTCCTTTAAAAGCACTTGTCTTTGCAGGGGCAGGCCAGTCGAATTCGGCGGGAGAACAGCTGGTGAGTCAGTTTCAGCGGGAGCAGTGCGGAAGTGGCTGCTCAGAGGTAAGTATGTCCTTTAAAAGCACTTGTCTTTGCAGGGGCAGGCCAGTCGATTTCGGCGGGACAACAGCTGGTGAGTCAGTTTCAGCGGGAGCAGTGTGGAAGTGGCTGCTGGGAGGTAAGTCTGTCCTTTAAAAGCACTCGTCTTTGCAGGGGCAGGCCAGTCGATTTCGGCGGGACAACAGCTGGTGAGACACTTTCAGCGGGAGCAGTGCGGTAGTGGCTGCTCGGAGGTAAGTCTGTCCTTTAAAAGCACTTGTCTTTGCAGGGGCAGGCCAGTCGATTTCGGCGGGAGAACAGCTGGTGAGTCAGTTTCAGCGGGAGCACTGCGGAAGTGGCTGCTGGGAGGTAAGTCTGTCCTTTAAAAGCACTTGTCTTTGCAGCGGCAGGCCAGTCGATTTTGGCGGGAGAACAGCTGGTGGGTCAGTTTCAGCGGGAGCAGTGTGGAAGTAGCTGCTGGGAGGTAAGTCTGTCCTTTAAAAGCACTTGTCTTTGCAGGGGCAGGCCATTCGAATTCGGCGGGAGAACAGCTGGTGAGTCAGTTTCAGCGGGAGCAGTGCGGAAGTGGCTGCTCGGAGGTAAGTATGTCCTTTAAAAGCACTTGTCTTTGCAGGGGCAGGCCAGTCGATTTCGGCGGGACAACAGCTGGTGAGTCAGTTTCAGCGGGAGCAGTGCGGAAGTGGCTGCTGGGAGGTAAGTCTGTCCTTTAAAAGCACTTGTCTTTGCAGGGGCAGGCCAGTCGATTTCGGCGGGACAACAGCTGGTGAGACACTTTCAGCGGGAGCAGTGCGGAAGTGGCTGCTCGGAGGTAAGTCTGTCCTTTAAAAGCACTTGTCTTTGCAGGGGCAGGCCAGTCGATTTCGGCGGGAGAACAGCTGGTGAGTCAGTTTCAGCGGGAGCACTGCGGAAGTGGCTGCTGGGAGTTAAGTCTGTCCTTTAAAAGCACTTGTCTTTGCAGCGGCAGGCCTGTCGATTTTGGCGGGAGAACAGCTGGTGAGTCAGTTTCAGCGGGAGCAGTGCGGAAGTAGCTGCTGGGAGGTAAGTCTGTCCTTTAAAAGCACTTGTCTTTGCAGGGGCAGGCCAGTCGAATTCGGCGGGAGAACAGCTGGTGAGTCAGTTTCAGCGGGAGCAGTGCGGAAGTGGCTGCTCGGAAGTAAGTATGTCCTTTAAAAGCACTTGTCTTTGCAGGGGCAGGCCAGTCGATTTCGGCGCGACAACAGCTGGTGAGTCAGTTTCAGCGGGAGCAGTGCGGAAGTGGCTGCTGGGAGGTAAGTCTGTCCTTTAAAAGCACTCGTCTTTGCAGGGGCAGGCCAGTCGATTTCGGCGGGACAACAGCTGGTGAGTCAGTTTCAGCGGGAGCAGTGCGGAAGTGGCTGCTGGGAGGTAAGTCTGTCCTTTAAAAGCACTTGTCTTTGCAGCGGCAGGCCAGTCGATTTTGGCGGGAGAACAGCTGGTGAGTCAGTTTCAGCGGGAGCAGTGCGGAAGTGGCTGCTGGGAGGTAAGTCTGTCCTTTAAAAGCACTTGTCTTTGCAGGGGCAGGCCAGTCGATTTCGGCGGGAGAACAGCTGGTGAGTCAGTTTCAGCGGGAGCAGTGCGGAAGTGGCTGCTCGGAGGTAAGTATGTCCTTTAAAAGCACTTGTCTTTGCAGGGGCAGGCCAGCCGATTTCGGCGGGACAACAGCTGGTGAGTCAGTTTCAGCGGGAGCAGTGCGGAAGTGGCTGCTGGGAGGTAAGTCTGTCCTTTAAAAGCACTTGTCTTTGCAGGGGCAGGCCAGTCGATTTCGGCGGGAGACCAGCTGGTGAGTCAGTTTCAGCGGGAGCACTGCGGAAGTGGCTGCTGGGAGATAAGCCTGTCCTTTAAAAGCACTGGTCTTTGCAGGGGCAGGCCAGTCGATTTCGGCGGGAGAACAGCTGGTGAGTCAGTTTCAGCGGGAGAACTGCGGAAGTGGCTGCTGGGAGGTAAGTCTGACCTTTAAAAGCACTTGTCTTTGCAGCGGCAGGCCAGTCGATTTTGGCGGGAGAACAGCTGGTGAGTCAGTTTCAGCGGGAGCAGTGCGGAAGTAGCTGCTGGGAGGTAAGTCTGTCCTTTAAAAGCACTTGTCTTTGCAGCGGCAGGCCAGTCGATTTTGGCGGGAGAACAGCTGGTGGGTCAGTTTCAGCGGGAGCAGTGTGGAAGTAGCTGCTGGGAGGTAAGTCTGTCCTTTAAAAGCACTTGTCTTTGCAGGGGCAGGCCATTCGAATTCGGCGGGAGAACAGCTGGTGAGTCAGTTTCAGCGGGAGCAGTGCGGAAGTGGCTGCTCGGAGGTAAGTATGTCCTTTAAAAGCACTTGTCTTTGCAGGGGCAGGCCAGTCGATTTCGGCGGGACAACAGCTGGTGAGTCAGTTTCAGCGGGAGCAGTGCGGAAGTGGCTGCTGGGAGGTAAGTCTGTCCTTTAAAAGCACTTGCCTTTGCAGGGGCAGGCCAGTCGATTTCGGCGGGACAACAGCTGGTGAGACACTTTCAGCGGGAGCAGTGCGGAAGTGGCTGCTCGGAGGTAAGTCTGTCCTTTAAAAGCACTTGTCTTTGCAGGGGCAGGCCAGTCGATTTCGGCGGGAGAACAGCTGGTGAGTCAGTTTCAGCGGGAGCACTGCGGAAGTGGCTGCTGGGAGTTAAGTCTGTCCTTTAAAAGCACTTGTCTTTGCAGCGGCAGGCCTGTCGATTTTGGCGGGAGAACAGCTGGTGAGTCAGTTTCAGCGGGAGCAGTGCGGAAGTAGCTGCTGGGAGGTAAGTCTGTCCTTTAAAAGCACTTGTCTTTGCAGGGGCAGGCCAGTCGAATTCGGCGGGAGAACAGCTGGTGAGTCAGTTTCAGCGGGAGCAGTGCGGAAGTGGCTGCTCGGAAGTAAGTATGTCCTTTAAAAGCACTTGTCTTTGCAGGGGCAGGCCAGTCGATTTCGGCGCGACAACAGCTGGTGAGTCAGTTTCAGCGGGAGCAGTGCGGAAGTGGCTGCTGGGAGGTAAGTCTGTCCTTTAAAAGCACTCGTCTTTGCAGGGGCAGGCCAGTCGATTTCGGCGGGACAACAGCTGGTGAGTCAGTTTCAGCGGGAGCAGTGCGGAAGTGGCTGCTGGGAGGTAAGTCTGTCCTTTAAAAGCACTTGTCTTTGCAGCGGCAGGCCAGTCGATTTTGGCGGGAGAACAGCTGGTGAGTCAGTTTCAGCGGGAGCAGTGCGGAAGTGGCTGCTGGGAGGTAAGTCTGTCCTTTAAAAGCACTTGTCTTTGCAGGGGCAGGCCAGTCGATTTCGGCGGGAGAACAGCTGGTGAGTCAGTTTCAGCGGGAGCAGTGCGGAAGTGGCTGCTCGGTGGTAAGTATGTCCTTTAAAAGCACTTGTCTTTGCAGGGGCAGGCCAGCCGATTTCGGCGGGACAACAGCTGGTGAGTCAGTTTCAGCGGGAGCAGTGCGGAAGTGGCTGCTGGGAGGTAAGTCTGTCCTTTAAAAGCACTTGTCTTTGCAGGGGCAGGCCAGTTGATTTCGGCGGGAGACCAGCTGGTGAGTCAGTTTCAGCGGGAGCACTGCGGAAGTGGCTGCTGGGAGATAAGCCTGTCCTTTAAAAGCACTGGTCTTTGCAGGGGCAGGCCAGTCGATTTCGGCGGGAGAACAGCTGGTGAGTCAGTTTCAGCGGGAGAACTGCGGAAGTGGCTGCTGGGAGGTAAGTCTGACCTTTAAAAGCACTTGTCTTTGCAGCGGCAGGCCAGTCGATTTTGGCGGGAGAACAGCTGGTGAGTCAGTTTCAGCGGGAGCAGTGCGGAAGTAGCTGCTGGGAGGTAAGTCTGTCCTTTAAAAGCACTTGTCTTTGCAGGGGCAGGCCAGTCGAATTCGGCGGGAGAACAGCTGGTGGGTCAGTTTCAGCGGGAGCAGTGCGGAAGTGGCTGCTCGGAAGTAAGTATGTCCTTTAAAAGCACTTGTCTTTGCAGGGGCAGGCCAGTCGATTTCGGCGGGACAACAGCTGGTGAGTCAGTTTCAGCGGGAGCAGTGCGGAAGTGGCTGCTCGGAGGTAAGTATGTCCTTTAAAAGCACTTGTCTTTGCAGGGGCAGGCCAGTCGATTTCGGCGGGACAACAGCTGGTGAGTCAGTTTCAGCGGGAGCAGTGCGGAAGTGGCTGCTGGGAGGTAAGTCTGTCCTTTAAAAGCACTCGTCTTTGCAGGGGCAGGCCAGTCGATTTCGGCGGGACAACAGCTGGTGAGACACTTTCAGCGGGAGCAGTGCGGAAGTGGCTGCTCGGAGGTAAGTCTGTCCTTTAAAAGCACTTGTCTTTGCAGCGGCAGGCCAGTCGATTTCGGCGGGAGAACTGCTGGTGAGTCAGTTTCAGCGGGAGCACTGCGGAAGTGGCTGCTGGGAGGTAAGTCTGTCCTTTAAAAGCACTTGTCTTTGCAGGGGCAGGCCAGTCGATTTCGGCGGGAGAACAGCTGGTGAGTCAGTTTCAGCGGGAGCACTGCGGAAGTGGCTGCTGGGAGGTAAGTCTGTCGTTTAAAAGCACTTGTCTTTGCAGCGGCAGGCCAGTCGATTTTGGCGGGAGAACAGCTGGTGGGTCAGTTTCAGCGGGAGCAGTGTGGAAGTAGCTGCTGGGAGGTAAGTCTGTCCTTTAAAAGCACTTGTCTTTGCAGGGGCAGGCCATTCGAATTCGGCGGGAGAACAGCTGGTGAGTCAGTTTCAGCGGGAGCAGTGCGGAAGTGGCTGCTCGGAGGTAAGTATGTCCTTTAAAAGCACTTGTCTTTGCAGGGGCAGGCCAGTCGATTTCGGCGGGACAACATCTGGTGAGTCAGTTTCAGCGGGAGCAGTGCGGAAGTGGCTGCTGGGAGGTAAGTCTGTCCTTTAAAAGCACTCGTCTTTGCAGGGGCAGGCCAGTCGATTTCGGCGGGACAACAGCTGGTGAGACACTTTCAGCGGGAGCAGTGCGGAAGTGGCTGCTCGGAGGTAAGTCTGTCCTTTAAAAGCACTTGTCTTTGCAGGGGCAGGCCAGTCGATTTCGGCGGGAGAACAGCTGGTGAGTCAGTTTCAGCGGGAGAACTGCGGAAGTGGCTGCTGGGAGGTAAGTCTGTCCTTTAAAAGCACTTGTCTTTGCAGCGGCAGGCCAGTCGATTTTGGCGGGAGAACAGCTGGTGAGTCAGTTTCAGCGGGAGCAGTGCGGAAGTAGCTGCTGGGAGGTAAGTCTGTCCTTTAAAAGCACTTGTCTTTGCAGGGGCAGGCCAGTCGAATTCGGCGGGAGAACAGCTGGTGGGTCAGTTTCAGCGGGAGCAGTGCGGAAGTGGCTGCTCGGAAGTAAGTATGTCCTTTAAAAGCACTTGTCTTTGCACGGGCAGGCCAGTCGATTTCGGCGGGACAACAGCTGGTGAGTCAGTTTCAGCGGGAGCAGTGCGGAAGTGGCTGCTCGGAGGTAAGTATGTCCTTTAAAAGCACTTGTCTTTGCAGGGGCAGGCCAGTCGATTTCGGCGGGACAACAGCTGGTGAGTCAGTTTCAGCGGGAGCAGTGCGGAAGTGGCTGCTGGGAGGTAAGTCTGTCCTTTAAAAGCACTCGTCTTTGCAGGGGCAGGCCAGTCGATTTCGGCGGGACAACAGCTGGTGAGACACTTTCAGCGGGAGCAGTGCGGAAGTGGCTGCTCGGAGGTAAGTCTGTCCTTTAAAAGCACTTGTCTTTGCAGGGGCAGGCCAGTCGATTTCGGCGGGAGAACTGCTGGTGAGTCAGTTTCAGCGGGAGCACTGCGGAAGTGGCTGCTGGGAGGTAAGTCTGTCCTTTAAAAGCACTTGTCTTTGCAGGGGCAGGCCAGTCGATTTCGGCGGGAGAACAGCTGGTGAGTCAGTTTCAGCGGGAGCACTGCGGAAGTGGCTGCTGGGAGGTAAGTCTGTCCTTTAAAAGCACTTGTCTTTGCAGCGGCAGGCCAGTCGATTTTGGCGGGAGAACAGCTGGTGGGTCAGTTTCAGCGGGAGCAGTGTGGAAGTAGCTGCTGGGAGGTAAGTCTGTCCTTTAAAAGCACTTGTCTTTGCAGGGGCAGGCCATTCGAATTCGGCGGGAGAACAGCTGGTGAGTCAGTTTCAGCGGGAGCAGTGCGGAAGTGGCTGCTGGGAGGTAAGTCTGTCCTTTAAAAGCACTTGTCTTTGCAGGGGCAGGCCAGTCGATTTCGGCGGGAGAACAGCTGGTGAGTCAGTTTCAGCGGGAGCAGTGCGGAAGTGGTTGCTCGGAGGTAAGTATGTCCTTCAAAAGCACTTGTCTTTGCAGGGGCAGGCCAGCCGATTTCGGCGGGACAACAGCTGGTGAGTCAGTTTCAGCGGGAGCAGTGCGGAAGTGGCTGCTGGGAGGTAAGTCTGTCCTTTAAAAGCACTTGTCTTTGCAGGGGCAGGCCAGTCGATTTTGGCGGGAGACCAGCTGGTGAGTCAGTTTCAGCGGGAGCACTGCGGAAGTGGCTGCTGGGAGATAAGTCTGTCCTTTAAAAGCACTGGTCTTTGCAGGGGCAGGCCAGTCGATTTCGGCGGGAGAACAGCTGGTGAGTCAGTTTCAGCGGGAGCAGTGCGGAAGTGGCTGCTGGGAGGTAAGTCTGTCCTTTAAAAGCACTTGTCTTTGCAGGGGCAGGCCAGTCGATTTCGGCGGGAGAACAGCTGGTGAGTCAGTTTCAGCGGGAGCACTGCGGAAGTGGCTGCTGGGAGGTAAGTCTGTCCTTTAAAAGCACTTGTCTTTGCAGCGGCAGGCCAGTCGATTTTGGCGGGAGAACAGCTGGTGGGTCAGTTTCAGCGGGAGCAGTGTGGAAGTAGCTGCTGGGAGGTAAGTCTGTCCTTTAAAAGCACTTGTCTTTGCAGGGGCAGGCCAGTCGAATTCGGCGGGAGAACAGCTGGTGAGTCAGTTTCAGCGGGAGCAGTGCGGAAGTGGCTGCTCGGAGGTAAGTCTGTCCTTTAAAAGCACTTGTCTTTGCAGGGGCAGGCCAGTCGATTTCGGCGGGAGAACAGCTGGTGAGTCAGTTTCAGCGGGAGAACTGCGGAAGTGGCTGCTGGGAGGTAAGTCTGTCCTTTAAAAGCACTTGTCTTTGCAGCGGCAGGCCAGTCGATTTTGGCGGGAGAACAGCTGGTGAGTCAGTTTCAGCGGGAGCAGTGCGGAAGTAGCTGCTGGGAGGTAAGTCTGTCCTTTAAAAGCACTTGTCTTTGTAGGGGCAGGCCAGTCGAATTCGGCGGGAGAACAGCTGGTGGGTCAGTTTCAGCGGGAGCAGTGCGGAAGTGGCTGCTCGGAAGTAAGTATGTCCTTTAAAAGCACTTGTCTTTGCAGGGGCAGGCCAGTCGATTTCGGCGGGACAACAGCTGGTGAGTCAGTTTCAGCGGGAGCAGTGCGGAAGTGGCTGCTCGGAGGTAAGTATGTCCTTTAAAAGCACTTGTCTTTGCAGGGGCAGGCCAGTCGATTTCGGCGGGACAACAGCTGGTGAGTCAGTTTCAGCGGGAGCAGTGCGGAAGTGGCTGCTGGGAGGTAAGTCTGTCCTTTAAAAGCACTCGTCTTTGCAGGGGCAGGCCAGTCGATTTCGGCGGGACAACAGCTGGTGAGACACTTTCAGCGGGAGCAGTGCGGAAGTGGCTGCTCGGAGGTAAGTCTGTCCTTTAAAAGCACTTGTCTTTGCAGGGGCAGGCCAGTCGATTTCGGCGGGAGAACTGCTGGTGAGTCAGTTTCAGCGGGAGCACTGCGGAAGTGGCTGCTGGGAGGTAAGTCTGTCCTTTAAAAGCACTTGTCTTTGCAGGGGCAGGCCAGTCGATTTCGACGGGAGAACAGCTGGTGAGTCAGTTTCAGCGGGAGCACTGCGGAAGTGGCTGCTGGGAGGTAAGTCTGTCCTTTAAAAGCACTTGTCTTTGCAGCGGCAGGCCAGTCGATTTTGGCGGGAGAACAGCTGGTGGGTCAGTTTCAGCGGGAGCAGTGTGGAAGTAGCTGCTGGGAGGTAAGTCTGTCCTTTAAAAGCACTTGTCTTTGCAGGGGCAGGCCAGTCGAATTCGGCGGGAGAACAGCTGGTGAGTCAGTTTCAGCGGGAGCAGTGCGGAAGTGGCTGCTCGGAGGTAAGTCTGTCCTTTAAAAGCACTTGTCTTTGCAGGGGCAGGCCAGTCGATTTCGGCGGGAGAACAGCTGGTGAGTCAGTTTCAGCGGGAGAACTGCGGAAGTGGCTGCTGGGAGGTAAGTCTGTCCTTTAAAAGCACTTGTCTTTGCAGCGGCAGGCCAGTCGATTTTGGCGGGAGAACAGCTGGTGAGTCAGTTTCAGCGGGAGCAGTGCGGAAGTAGCTGCTGGGAGGTAAGTCTGTCCTTTAAAAGCACTTGTCTTTGTAGGGGCAGGCCAGTCGAATTCGGCGGGAGAACAGCTGGTGGGTCAGTTTCAGCGGGAGCAGTGCGGAAGTGGCTGCTCGGAAGTAAGTATGTCCTTTAAAAGCACTTGTCTTTGCAGGGGCAGGCCAGTCGATTTCGGCGGGACAACAGCTGGTGAGTCAGTTTCAGCGGGAGCAGTGCGGAAGTGGCTGCTCGGAGGTAAGTATGTCCTTTAAAAGCACTTGTCTTTGCAGGGGCAGGCCAGTCGATTTCGGCGGGACAACAGCTGGTGAGTCAGTTTCAGCGGGAGCAGTGCGGAAGTGGCTGCTGGGAGGTAAGTCTGTCCTTTAAAAGCACTCGTCTTTGCAGGGGCAGGCCAGTCGATTTCGGCGGGACAACAGCTGGTGAGACACTTTCAGCGGGAGCAGTGCGGAAGTGGCTGCTCGGAGGTAAGTCTGTCCTTTAAAAGCACTTGTCTTTGCAGGGGCAGGCCAGTCGATTTCGGCGGGAGAACTGCTGGTGAGTCAGTTTCAGCGGGAGCACTGCGGAAGTGGCTGCTGGGAGGTAAGTCTGTCCTTTAAAAGCACTTGTCTTTGCAGGGGCAGGCCAGTCGATTTCGGCGGGAGAACAGCTGGTGAGTCAGTTTCAGCGGGAGCACTGCGGAAGTGGCTGCTGGGAGGTAAGTCTGTCCTTTAAAAGCACTTGTCTTTGCAGCGGCAGGCCAGTCGATTTTGGCGGGAGAAGAGCTGGTGGGTCAGTTTCAGCGGGAGCAGTGTGGAAGTAGCTGCTGGGAGGTAAGTCTGTCCTTTAAAAGCACTTGTCTTTGCAGGGGCAGGCCATTCGAATTCGGCGGGAGAACAGCTGGTGAGTCAGTTTCAGCGGGAGCAGTGCGGAAGTGGCTGCTGGGAGGTAAGTCTGTCCTTTAAAAGCACTTGTCTTTGCAGGGGCAGGCCAGTCGATTTCGGTGGGAGAACAGCTGGTGAGTCAGTTTCAGCGGGAGCAGTGCGGAAGTGGTTGCTCGGAGGTAAGTATGTCCTTCAAAAGCACTTGTCTTTGCAGGGGCAGGCCAGCCGATTTCGGCGGGACAACAGCTGGTGAGTCAGTTTCAGCGGGAGCAGTGCGGAAGTGGCTGCTGGGAGGTAAGTCTGTCCTTTAAAAGCACTTGTCTTTGCAGGGGCAGGCCAGTCGATTTTGGCGGGAGACCAGCTGGTGAGTCAGTTTCAGCGGGAGCACTGCGGAAGTGGCTGCTGGGAGATAAGTCTGTCCTTTAAAAGCACTGGTCTTTGCAGGGGCAGGCCAGTCGATTTCGGCGGGAGAACAGCTGGTGAGTCAGTTTCAGCGGGAGCAGTGCGGAAGTGGCTGCTGGGAGGTAAGTCTGTCCTTTAAAAGCACTTGTCTTTGCAGGGGCAGGCCAGTCGATTTCGGCGGGAGAACAGCTGGTGAGTCAGTTTCAGCGGGAGCACTGCGGAAGTGGCTGCTGGGAGGTAAGTCTGTCCTTTAAAAGCACTTGTCTTTGCAGCGGCAGGCCAGTCGATTTTGGCGGGAGAACAGCTGGTGGGTCAGTTTCAGCGGGAGCAGTGTGGAAGTAGCTGCTGGGAGGTAAGTCTGTCCTTTAAAAGCACTTGTCTTTGCAGGGGCAGGCCAGTCGAATTCGGCGGGAGAACAGCTGGTGAGTCAGTTTCAGCGGGAGCAGTGCGGAAGTGGCTGCTCGGAGGTAAGTATGTCCTTTAAAAGCACTTGTCTTTGCAGGGGCAGGCCAGTCGATTTCGGCGGGACAACAGCTGGTGAGTCAGTTTCAGCGGGAGCAGTGCGGAAGTGGCTGCTGGGAGGTAAGTCTGTCCTTTAAAAGCACTCGTCTTTGCAGGGGCAGGCCAGTCGATTTCGGCGGGACAACAGCTGGTGAGACACTTTCAGCGGGAGCAGTGCGGAAGTGGCTGCTCGGAGGTAAGTCTGTCCTTTAAAAGCACTTGTCTTTGCAGGGGCAGGCCAGTCGATTTCGGCGGGAGAACTGCTGGTGAGTCAGTTTCAGCGGGAGCACTGCGGAAGTGGCTGCTGGGAGGTAAGTCTGTCCTTTAAAAGCACTTGTCTTTGCAGGGGCAGGCCAGTCGATTTCGGCGGGAGAACAGCTGGTGAGTCAGTTTCAGCGGGAGCACTGCGGAAGTGGCTGCTGGGAGGTAAGTCTGTCCTTTAAAAGCACTTGTCTTTGCAGGGGCAGGCCAGTCGATTTCGGCGGGAGAACAGCTGGTGAGTCAGTTTCAGCGGGAGCACTGCGGAAGTGGCTGCTGGGAGGTAAGTCTGTCCTTTAAAAGCACTTGTCTTTGCAGCGGCAGGCCAGTCGATTTTGGCGGGAGAAGAGCTGGTGGGTCAGTTTCAGCGGGAGCAGTGTGGAAGTAGCTGCTGGGAGGTAAGTCTGTCCTTTAAAAGCACTTGTCTTTGCAGGGGCAGGCCATTCGAATTCGGCGGGAGAACAGCTGGTGAGTCAGTTTCAGCGGGAGCAGTGCGGAAGTGGCTGCTGGGAGGTAAGTCTGTCCTTTAAAAGCACTTGTCTTTGCAGGGGCAGGCCAGTCGATTTCGGTGGGAGAACAGCTGGTGAGTCAGTTTCAGCGGGAGCAGTGCGGAAGTGGTTGCTCGGAGGTAAGTATGTCCTTCAAAAGCACTTGTCTTTGCAGGGGCAGGCCAGCCGATTTCGGCGGGACAACAGCTGGTGAGTCAGTTTCAGCGGGAGCAGTGCGGAAGTGGCTGCTGGGAGGTAAGTCTGTCCTTTAAAAGCACTTGTCTTTGCAGGGGCAGGCCAGTCGATTTTGGCGGGAGACCAGCTGGTGAGTCAGTTTCAGCGGGAGCACTGCGGAAGTGGCTGCTGGGAGATAAGTCTGTCCTTTAAAAGCACTGGTCTTTGCAGGGGCAGGCCAGTCGATTTCGGCGGGAGAACAGCTGGTGAGTCAGTTTCAGCGGGAGCAGTGCGGAAGTGGCTGCTGGGAGGTAAGTCTGTCCTTTAAAAGCACTTGTCTTTGCAGGGGCAGGCCAGTCGATTTCGGCGGGAGAACAGCTGGTGAGTCAGTTTCAGCGGGAGCACTGCGGAAGTGGCTGCTGGGAGGTAAGTCTGTCCTTTAAAAGCACTTGTCTTTGCAGCGGCAGGCCAGTCGATTTTGGCGGGAGAACAGCTGGTGGGTCAGTTTCAGCGGGAGCAGTGTGGAAGTAGCTGCTGGGAGGTAAGTCTGTCCTTTAAAAGCACTTGTCTTTGCAGGGGCAGGCCAGTCGAATTCGGCGGGAGAACAGCTGGTGAGTCAGTTTCAGCGGGAGCAGTGCGGAAGTGGCTGCTCGGAGGTAAGTATGTCCTTTAAAAGCACTTGTCTTTGCAGGGGCAGGCCAGTCGATTTCGGCGGGACAACAGCTGGTGAGTCAGTTTCAGCGGGAGCAGTGCGGAAGTGGCTGCTGGGAGGTAAGTCTGTCCTTTAAAAGCACTCGTCTTTGCAGGGGCAGGCCAGTCGATTTCGGCGGGACAACAGCTGGTGAGACACTTTCAGCGGGAGCAGTGCGGAAGTGGCTGCTCGGAGGTAAGTCTGTCCTTTAAAAGCACTTGTCTTTGCAGGGGCAGGCCAGTCGATTTCGGCGGGAGAACTGCTGGTGAGTCAGTTTCAGCGGGAGCACTGCGGAAGTGGCTGCTGGGAGGTAAGTCTGTCCTTTAAAAGCACTTGTCTTTGCAGGGGCAGGCCAGTCGATTTCGGCGGGAGAACAGCTGGTGAGTCAGTTTCAGCGGGAGCACTGCGGAAGTGGCTGCTGGGAGGTAAGTCTGTCCTTTAAAAGCACTTGTCTTTGCAGCGGCAGGCCAGTCGATTTTGGCGGGAGAACAGCTGGTGGGTCAGTTTCAGCGGGAGCAGTGTGGAAGTAGCTGCTGGGAGGTAAGTCTGTCCTTTAAAAGCACTTGTCTTTGCAGGGGCAGGCCATTCGAATTCGGCGGGAGAACAGCTGGTGAGTCAGTTTCAGCGGGAGCAGTGCGGAAGTGGCTGCTCGGAGGTAAGTATGTCCTTTAAAAGCACTTGTCTTTGCAGGGGCAGGCCAGTCGATTTCGGCGGGACAACAGCTGGTGAGTCAGTTTCAGCGGGAGCAGTGCGGAAGTGGCTGCTGGGAGGTAAGTCTGTCCTTTAAAAGCACTCGTCTTTGCAGGGGCAGGCCAGTCGATTTCGGCGGGACAACAGCTGGTGAGACACTTTCAGCGGGAGCAGTGCGGAAGTGGCTGCTCGGAGGTAAGTCTGTCCTTTAAAAGCACTTGTCTTTGCAGGGGCAGGCCAGTCGATTTCGGCGGGAGAACAGCTGGTGAGTCAGTTTCAGCGGGAGCACTGCGGAAGTGGCTGCTGGGAGTTAAGTCTGTCCTTTAAAAGCACTTGTCTTTGCAGCGGCAGGCCAGTCGATTTTGGCGGGAGAACAGCTGGTGAGTCAGTTTCAGCGGGAGCAGTGCGGAAGTAGCTGCTGGGAGGTAAGTCTGTCCTTTAAAAGCACTTGTCTTTGCAGGGGCAGGCCAGTCGAATTCGGCGGGAGAACAGCTGGTGAGTCAGTTTCAGCGGGAGCAGTGCGGAAGTGGCTGCTCGGAAGTAAGTATGTCCTTTAAAAGCACTTGTCTTTGCAGGGGCAGGCCAGTCGATTTCGGCGCGACAACAGCTGGTGAGTCAGTTTCAGCGGGAGCAGTGCGGAAGTGGCTGCTGGGAGGTAAGTCTGTCCTTTAAAAGCACTCGTCTTTGCAGGGGCAGGCCAGTCGATTTCGGCGGGACAACAGCTGGTGAGTCAGTTTCAGCGGGAGCAGTGCGGAAGTGGCTGCTGGGAGGTAAGTCTGTCCTTTAAAAGCACTTGTCTTTGCAGCGGCAGGCCAGTCGATTTTGGCGGGAGAACAGCTGGTGAGTCAGTTTCAGCGGGAGCAGTGCGGAAGTGGCTGCTGGGAGGTAAGTCTGTCCTTTAAAAGCACTTGTCTTTGCAGGGGCAGGCCAGTCGATTTCGGCGGGAGAACAGCTGGTGAGTCAGTTTCAGCGGGAGCAGTGCGGAAGTGGCTGCTCAGAGGTAAGTATGTCCTTTAAAAGCACTTGTCTTTGCAGGGGCAGGCCAGCCGATTTCGGCGGGACAACAGCTGGTGAGTCAGTTTCAGCGGGAGCAGTGCGGAAGTGGCTGCTGGGAGGTAAGTCTGTCCTTTAAAAGCACTTGTCTTTGCAGGGGCAGGCCAGTCGATTTCGGCGGGAGACCAGCTGGTGAGTCAGTTTCAGCGGGAGCACTGCGGAAGTGGCTGCTGGGAGATAAGTCTGTCCTTTAAAAGCACTGGTCTTTGCAGGGGCAGGCCAGTCGATTTCGGCGGGAGAACAGCTGGTGAGTCAGTTTCAGCGGGAGAACTGCGGAAGTGGCTGCTGGGAGGTAAGTCTGTCCTTTAAATGCACTTGTCTTTGCAGCGGCAGGCCAGTCGATTTTGGCGGGAGAACAGCTGGTGAGTCAGTTTCAGCGGGAGCAGTGCGGAAGTAGCTGCTGGGAGGTAAGTCTGTCCTTTAAAAGCACTTGTCTTTGCAGGGGCAGGCCAGTCGAATTCGGCGGGAGAACAGCTGGTGGGTCAGTTTCAGCGGGAGCAGTGCGGAAGTGGCTGCTCGGAAGTAAGTATGTCCTTTAAAAGCACTTGTCTTTGCAGGGGCAGGCCAGTCGATTTCGGCGGGACAACAGCTGGTGAGTCAGTTTCAGCGGGAGCAGTGCGGAAGTGGCTGCTCGGAGGTAAGTATGTCCTTTAAAAGCACTTGTCTTTGCAGGGGCAGGCCAGTCGATTTCGGCGGGACAACAGCTGGTGAGTCAGTTTCAGCGGGAGCAGTGCGGAAGTGGCTGCTGGGAGGTAAGTCTGTCCTTTAAAAGCACTCGTCTTTGCAGGGGCAGGCCAGTCGATTTCGGCGGGACAACAGCTGGTGAGACACTTTCAGCGGGAGCAGTGCGGAAGTGGCTGCTCGGAGGTAAGTCTGTCCTTTAAAAGCACTTGTCTTTGCAGCGGCAGGCCAGTCGATTTCGGCGGGAGAACTGCTGGTGAGTCAGTTTCAGCGGGAGCACTGCGGAAGTGGCTGCTGGGAGGTAAGTCTGTCCTTTAAAAGCACTTGTCTTTGCAGGGGCAGGCCAGTCGATTTCGGCGGGAGAACAGCTGGTGAGTCAGTTTCAGCGGGAGCACTGCGGAAGTGGCTGCTGGGAGGTAAGTCTGTCCTTTAAAAGCACTTGTCTTTGCAGCGGCAGGCCAGTCGATTTTGGCGGGAGAACAGCTGGTGGGTCAGTTTCAGCGGGAGCAGTGTGGAAGTAGCTGCTGGGAGGTAAGTCTGTCCTTTAAAAGCACTTGTCTTTGCAGGGGCAGGCCATTCGAATTCGGCGGGAGAACAGCTGGTGAGTCAGTTTCAGCGGGAGCAGTGCGGAAGTGGCTGCTCGGAGGTAAGTATGTCCTTTAAAAGCACTTGTCTTTGCAGGGGCAGGCCAGTCGATTTCGGCGGGACAACAGCTGGTGAGTCAGTTTCAGCGGGAGCAGTGCGGAAGTGGCTGCTGGGAGGTAAGTCTGTCCTTTAAAAGCACTCGTCTTTGCAGGGGCAGGCCAGTCGATTTCAGCGGGACAACAGCTGGTGAGACACTTTCAGCGGGAGCAGTGCGGAAGTGGCTGCTCGGAGGTAAGTCTGTCCTTTAAAAGCACTTGTCTTTGCAGGGGCAGGCCAGTCGATTTCGGCGGGAGAACAGCTGGTGAGTCAGTTTCAGCGGGAGAACTGCGGAAGTGGCTGCTGGGAGGTAAGTCTGTCCTTTAAAAGCACTTGTCTTTGCAGCGGCAGGCCAGTCGATTTTGGCGGGAGAACAGCTGGTGAGTCAGTTTCAGCGGGAGCAGTGCGGAAGTAGCTGCTGGGAGGTAAGTCTGTCCTTTAAAAGCACTTGTCTTTGCAGGGGCAGGCCAGTCGAATTCGGCGGGAGAACAGCTGGTGGGTCAGTTTCAGCGGGAGCAGTGCGGAAGTGGCTGCTCGGAAGTAAGTATGTCCTTTAAAAGCACTTGTCTTTGCAGGGGCAGGCCAGTCGATTTCGGCGGGACAACAGCTGGTGAGTCAGTTTCAGCGGGAGCAGTGCGGAAGTGGCTGCTCGGAGGTAAGTATGTCCTTTAAAAGCACTTGTCTTTGCAGGGGCAGGCCAGTCGATTTCGGCGGGACAACAGCTGGTGAGTCAGTTTCAGCGGGAGCAGTGCGGAAGTTGCTGCTGGGAGGTAAGTCTGTCCTTTAAAAGCACTCGTCTTTGCAGGGGCAGGCCAGTCGATTTCGGCGGGACAACAGCTGGCGAGACACTTTCAGCGGGAGCAGTGCGGAAGTGGCTGCTCGGAGGAAAGTCTGTCCTTTAAAAGCACTTGTCTTTGCAGGGGCAGGCCAGTCGATTTCGGCGGGAGAACTGCTGGTGAGTCAGTTTCAGCGGGAGCACTGCGGAAGTGGCTGCTGGGAGGTAAGTCTGTCCTTTAAAAGCACTTGCCTTTGCAGGGGCAGGCCAGTCGATTTCGGCGGGAGAACAGCTGGTGAGTCAGTTTCAGCGGGAGCACTGCGGTAGTGGCTGCTGGGAGGTAAATCTGTCCTTTAAAAGCACTTGTCTTTGCAGCGGCAGGCCAGTCGATTTTGGCGGGAGAACAGCTGGTGGGTCAGTTTCAGCGGGAGCAGTGTGGAAGTAGCTGCTGGGAGGTAAGTCTGTCCTTTAAAAGCACTTGTCTTTGCAGGGGCAGGCCATTCGAATTCGGCGGGAGAACAGCTGGTGAGTCAGTTTCAGCGGGAGCAGTGCGGAAGTGGCTGCTCGGAGGTAAGTATGTCCTTTAAAAGCACTTGTCTTTGCAGGGGCAGGCCAGTCGATTTCGGCGGGACAACAGCTGGTGAGTCAGTTTCAGCGGGAGCAGTGCGGAAGTGGCTGCTGGGAGGTAAGTCTGTCCTTTAAAAGCACTCGTCTTTGCAGGGGCAGGCCAGTCGATTTCGGCGGGACAACAGCTGGTGAGACACTTTCAGCGGGAGCAGTGCGGAAGTGGCTGCTCGGAGGTAAGTCTGTCCTTTAAAAGCACTTGTCTTTGCAGGGGCAGGCCAGTCGATTTCGGCGGGAGAACAGCTGGTGAGTCAGTTTCAGCGGGAGCACTGCGGAAGTGGCTGCTGGGAGTTAAGTCTGTCCTTTAAAAGCACTTGTCTTTGCAGCGGCAGGCCAGTCGATTTTGGCGGGAGAACAGCTGGTAAGTCAGTCTCAGCGGGAGCAGTGCGGAAGTAGCTGCTGGCAGGTAAGTCTGTCCTTAAAAAGCACTTGTCTTTGCAGGGGCAGGCCAGTCGAATTCGGCGGGAGAACTGCTGGTGAGTCAGTTTCAGCGGGAGCAGTGCGGAAGTGGCTGCTCGGAAGTAAGTATGTCCTTTAAAAGCACTTGTCTTTGCAGGGGCAGGCCAGTCGATTTCGGCGCGACAACAGCTGGTGAGTCAGTTTCAGCGGGAGCAGTGCGGAAGTGGCTGCTGGGAGGTAAGTCTGTCCTTTAAAAGCACTCGTCTTTGCAGGGGCAGGCCAGTCGATTTCGGCGGGACAACAGCTGGTGAGTCAGTTTCAGCGGGAGCAGTGCGGAAGTGGCTGCTGGGAGGTAAGTCTGTCCTTTAAAAGCACTTGTCTTTGCAGCGGCAGGCCAGTCGATTTTGGCGGGAGAACAGCTGGTGAGTCAGTTTCAGCGGGAGCAGTGCGGAAGTGGCTGCTGGGAGGTAAGTCTGTCCTTTAAAAGCACTTGTCTTTGCAGGGGCAGGCCAGTCGATTTCGGCGGGAGAACAGCTGGTGAGTCAGTTTCAGCGGGAGCAGTGCGGAAGTGGCTGCTCGGAGGTAAGTATGTCCTTTAAAAGCACTTGTCTTTGCAGGGGCAGGCCAGCCGATTTCGGCGGGACAACAGCTGGTGAGTCAGTTTCAGCGGGAGCAGTGCGGAAGTGGCTGCTGGGAGGTAAGTCTGTCCTTTAAAAGCACTTGTCTTTGCAGAGGCAGGCCAGTCGATTTCGGCGGGAGACCAGCTGGTGAGTCAGTTTCAGCGGGAGCACTGCGGAAGTGGCTGCTGGGAGATAAGTCTGTCCTTTAAAAGCACTGGTCTTTGCAGGGGCAGGCCAGTCGATTTCGGCGGGAGAACAGCTGGTGAGTCAGTTTCAGCGGGAGCAGTGCGGTAGTGGCTGCTGGGAGGTAAGTCTGTCCTTTAAAAGCACTTGTCTTTGCAGGGGCAGGCCAGTCGATTTCGGCGGGAGAACAGCTGGTGAGTCAGTTTCAACGGGAGCACTGCGGAAGTGGCTGCTGGGAGGTAAGTCTGTCCTTTAAAAGCACTTGTCTTTGCAGCGGCAGGCCAGTCGATTTTGGCGCGAGAACAGCTGGTGAGTCAGTTTCAGCGGGAGCAGTGCGGAAGTAGCTGCTGGGAGGTAAGTCTGTCCTTTAAAAGCACTTGTCTTTGCAGGGGCAGGCCAGTAGAATTCGGCGGGAGAACAGCTGGTGAGTCAGTTTCAGCGGGAGCAGTGCGGAAGTGGCTGCTCGGAGGTAAGTCTGTCCTTTAAATGCACTTGTCTTTGCAGGGGCAGGCCAGTCGATTTCGGCGGGACAACAGCTGGTGAGTCAGTTTCAGCGGGAGCAGTGCGGAAGTGGCTGCTGGGAGGTAAGTCTGTCCTTTAAAAGCACTTGTCTTTGCAGCGGCAGGCCAGTCGAATTCGGCGGGAGAACAGCTGGTGAGTCAGTTTCAGCGGGAGCAGTGCGGAAGTGGTTGCTCGGAGGTAAGTATGTCCTTTAAAAGCACTTGTCTTTGCAGGGGCAGGCCAGCCGATTTCGGCGGGACAACAGCTGGTGAGTCAGTTTCAGTGGGAACAGTGCGGAAGTGGCTGCTGGGAGGTAAGTCTTTCCTTTAAAAGCACTTGTCTTTGCAGGGGCAGGCCAGTCCATTTCGGCGGGAGAACAGCTGGTGAGTCAGTTTCAGCGGGAGAACTGCGGAAGTGGCTGCTGGGAGGTAAGTCTGTCCTTTAAAAGCACTTGTCTTTGCAGCGGCAGGCCAGTCGATTTTGGCGGGAGAACAGCTGGTGAGTCAGTTTCAGCGGGAGCAGTGCGGAAGTAGCTGCTGGGAGGTAAGTCTGTCCTTTAAAAGCACTTGTCTTTGCAGGGGCAGGCCAGTCGAATTCGGCGGGAGAACAGCTGGTGGGTCAGTTTCAGCGGGAGCAGTGCGGAAGTGGCTGCTCGGGAGTAAGTATGTCCTTTAAAAGCACTTGTCTTTGCAGGGGCAGGCCAGTCGATTTCGGCGGGACAACAGCTGGTGAGTCAGTTTCAGCGGGAACAGTGCGGAAGTGGCTGCTGGGAGGTAAGTCTGTCCTTTAAAAGCACTCGTCTTTGCAGGGGCAGGCCAGTCGATTTCGGCGGGACAACAGCTGGTGAGTCAGTTTCAGCGGGAGCAGTGCGGAAGTGGCTGCTGGGAGGTAAGTCTGTCCTTTAAAAGCACTTGTCTTTGCAGCGGCAGGCCAGTCGATTTTGGCGGGAGAACAGCTGGTGAGTCAGTTTCAGCGGGAGCAGTGCGGAAGTGGCTGCTGGGAGGTAAGTCTGCCCTTTAAAAGCACTTGTCATTGCAGGGGCAGGCCAGTCGATTTCGGCGGGAGAACAGCTGGTGAGTCAGTTTCAGCGGGAGCAGTGCGGAAGTGGCTGCTCGGAGGTAAGTATGTCCTTCAAAAGCACTTGTCTTTGCAGGGGCAGGCCAGCCGATTTCGGCGGGACAATAGCTGGTGAGTCAGTTTCAGCGGGAGCAGTGCGGAAGTGGCTGCTGGGAGGTAAGTCTGTCCTTTAAAAGCACTTGTCTTTGCAGGGGCAGGCCAGTCGATTTCGGCGGGAGAACAGCTGGTGAGTCAGTTTCAGCGGGAGCACTGCGGAAGTGGCTGCTGGGAGGTAAGTCTGTCCTTTAAAAGCAGTTGTCTTTGCAGCGGCAGGCCAGTCGATTTTGGCGGGAGAACAGCTGGTGAGTCAGTTTCAGCGGGAGCAGTGCGGAAGTAGCTGCTGGGAGGTAAGTCTGTCCTTTAAAAGCACTTGTCTTTGCAGGGGCAGGCCAGTAGAATTCGGCGGGAGAACAGCTGGTGAGTCAGTTTCAGCGGGAGCAGTGCGGAAGTGGCTGCTCGGAGGTAAGTCTCTCCTTTAAAAGCACTTGTCTTTGCAGGGGCAGGCCAGTCGATTTCGGCGGGACAACAGCTGGTGAGTCAGTTTCAGCGGGAGCAGTGCGGAAGTGGCTGCTGGGAGGTAAGTCTGTCCTTTAAAAGCACTTGTCTTTGCAGCGGCAGGCCAGTCGATCTTGGCGGGAGAACAGCTGGTGAGTCAGCTTCAGCGGGAGCAGTGCGGAAGTAGCTGCTGGGAGGTAAGTCTGTCCTTTAAAAGCACTTGTCTTTGCAGCGGCAGGCCAGTCGATTTTGGCGGGAGAACAGCTGGTGGGTCAGTTTCAGCGGGAGCAGTGCGGAAGTAGCTGCTGGGAGGTAAGTCTGTCCTTTAAAAGCACTTGTCTTTGCAGGGGCAGGCCAGTCGAATTCGGCGGGAGAACAGCTGGTGAGTCAGTTTCAGCGGGAGCAGTGCGGAAGTGGCTGCTCGGAGGTAAGTATGTCCTTTAAAAGCACTTGTCTTTGCAGGGGCAGGCCAGTCGATTTCGGCGGGACAACAGCTGGTGAGTCAGTTTCAGCGGGAGCAGTGCGGAAGTGGCTGCTGGGAGGTAAGTCTGTCCTTTAAAAGCACTCGTCTTTGCAGGGGCAGGCCAGTCGATTTCGGCGGGACAACAGCTGGTGAGACACTTTCAGCGGGAGCAGTGCGGAAGTGGCTGCTCGGAGGTAAGTATGTCCTTTAAAAGCACTTGTCTTTGCAGGGGCAGGCCAGTCGATTTCGGCGGGAGAACAGCTGGTGAGTCAGTTTCAGCGGGAGCACTGCGGAAGTGGCTGCTGGGAGGTAAGTCTGTCCTTTAAAAGCACTTGTCTTTGCAGCAGCAGGCCAGTCGATTTTGGCGGGAGAACAGCTGGTGAGTCAGTTTCAGCGGGAGCAGTGCGGAAGTAGCTGCTGGGAGGTAAGTCTGTCCTTTAAAAGCACTTGTCTTTGCAGGGGCAGGCCAGTCGAATTCGGCGGGAGAACAGCTGGTGAGTCAGTTTCAGCGGGAGCAGTGCGGAAGTGGCTGCTCGGAAGTAAGTATGTCCTTTAAAAGCACTTGTCTTTGCAGGGGCAGGCCAGTCGATTTCGGCGGGACAACAGCTGGTGAGTCAGTTTCAGCGGGAGCAGTGCCGAAGTGGCTGCTGGGAGGTAAGTCTGTCCTTTAAAAGCACTCGTCTTTGCAGGGGCAGGCCAGTCGATTTCGGCGGGACAACAGCTGGTGAGTCAGTTTCAGCGGGAGCAGTGCGGAAGTGGCTGCTGGGAGGTAAGTCTGTCCTTTAAAAGCACTTGTCTTTGCAGCGGCAGGCCAGTCGATTTTGGCGGGAGAACAGCTGGTGAGTCAGTTTCAGCGGGAGCAGTGCGGAAGTGGCTGCTGGGACGTAAGTCTGTCCTTTAAAAGCACTTGTCTTTGCAGGGGCAGGCCAGTCGATTTCGGCGGGAGACCAGCTGGTGAGTCAGTTTCAGCGGGAGCACTGCGGAAGTGGCTGCTGGGAGATAAGTCTGTCCTTTAAAAGCACTTGTCTTTGCAGGGGCAGGCCAGTCGATTTCGGCGGGAGAACAGCTGGTGAGTCAGTTTCAGCGGGAGCAGTGCGGTAGTGGCTGCTGGGAGGTAAGTCTGTCCTTTAAAAGCACTTGTCTTTGCAGGGGCAGGCCAGTAGAATTCGGCGGGAGAACAGCTGGTGAGTCAGTTTCAGCGGGAGCAGTGCGGAAGTGGCTGCTCGGAGGTAAGTCTGTCCTTTAAAAGCACTTGTCTTTGCAGGGGCAGGCCAGTCGATTTCGGCGGGACAACAACTGGTGAGTCAGTTTCAGCGGGAGCAGTGCGGAAGTGGCTGCTGGGAGGTAAGTCTGTCCTCTAAAAGCACTTGTCTTTGCAGCGGCAGGCCAGTCGATTTTGGCGGGAGAACAGCTGGTGAGTCAGTTTCAGCGGGAGCAGTGTGGAAGTAGCTGCTGGGAGGTAAGTCTGTCCTTTAAAAGCACTTGTCTTTGCAGGGGCAGGCCAGTCGATTTCGGCGGGACAACAGCTGGTGAGTCAGTTTCAGCGGGAGCAGTGCGGAAGTGTCTGCTGGGAGGTAAGTCTGTCCTTTAAAAGCACTCGTCTTTGCAGGGGCAGGCCAGTCGATTTCGGCGGGACAACAGCTGGTGAGTCAGTTTCAGCGGGAGCAGTGCGGAAGTGGCTGCTGGGAGAGAAGTCTGTCCTTTAAAAGCACTTGTCTTTGCAGGGGCAGGCCAGTCGATTTCGGCGGGAGAACAGCTGGTGAGTCAGTTTCAGCGGGAGCAGTGCGGAAGTGGCTGCTGGGAGATAAGTCTGTCCTTTAAACGCACTTGTCTTTGCAGGGGCAGGCCAGTCGATTTCGGCGGGAGAACAGCTGGTGAGTCAGTTTCAGCGGGAGCAGTGCGGAAGTGGCTGCTCGGAGGTAAGTATGTCCTTTAAAAGCACTTGTTTTTGCAGGGGCAGGCCAGCCGATTTCGGCGGGACAACAGCTGGTGAGTCAGTTTCAGCGGGAGCAGTGCGGAAGTGGCTGCTGGGAGGTAAGTCTGTCCTTTAAAAGCACTTGTCTTTGATGGGGCAGGCCAGTCAATTTCGGCGGGAGAACAGCTGGTGAGTCAGTTTCAGCGGGAGCACTGCGGAAGTGGCTGCTGGGAGGTAAGTCTGTCCTTTAAAAGCACTTGTCTTTCCAGCGGCAGGCCAGTCGATTTTGGCGGGAGAACAGCTGGTGAGTCAGTTTCAGCGGGAGCAGTGCGGAAGTAGCTGCTGGGAGGTAAGTCTGTCCTTTAAAAGCACTTGTCTTTGCAGGGGCAGGCCAGTCGAATTCGGCGGGAGAACAGCTGGTGAGTCAGTTTCAGCGGGAGCAGTGCGGAAGTGGCTGCTCGGAAGTAAGTATGTCCTTTAAAAGCACTTGTCTTTGCAGGGGCAGGCCAGTCGATTTCGGCGGGACAACAGCTGGTGAGTCAGTTTCAGCGGGAGCAGTGCGGAAGTGGCTGCTGGGAGTTAAGTCTGTCCTTTAAAAGCACTCGTCTTTGCAGGGTCAGGCCAGTCGATTTCGGCGGGACAACAGCTGGTGAGTCAGTTTCAGCGGGAGCAGTGCGGAAGTGGCTGTTGGGAGGTAAGTCTGTCCTTTAAAAGCACTTGTCTTTGCAGGGGCAGGCCAGTCGATTTCGGCGGGAGAACAGCTGGTGAGTCAGTTTCAGCGGGAGCAGTGCGGAAGTGGCTGCTGGGAGGTAAGTCTGTCCTTTAAAAGCACTTGTCTTTGCAGGGGCAGGCCAGTCGATTTCGGCGGGAGAACAGCTGGTGAGTCAGTTTCAGTGGGAGCAGTGCGGAAGTGGCTGCTCGGAGGTAAGTATGTCCTTTAAAAGCACTTGTCTTTGCAGGGGCAGGCCAGCCGATTTCGGCGGGACAACAGCTGGTGAGTCAGTTTCAGCGGGAGCAGTGCGGAAGTGGCTGCTGGGAGGTAAGTCGGCGGGAGTGGAGCTGGCTGGTTAGTCAATTTCAGCAGGAGCTGAGAATTATTATTATTTTTTAAAAATTAGTGTCTTAGGCGGGAACAGGAAGTCGACCCGCGGACGTCTGGGAAGACCCTCACCAATAAATTCTGGTGGAGAGGAAACCCGAGACACTACACGTGTAGTGTCTCCCACCCGCCCTCCTCCTCTAACCTAATAATAAAACCCATTGGTCTGAGGTAAGTACCATATTTTATTATATTATTATTATTTTTTATAAAAAATTTAATTTAGTTGTTAGCCAGATCTTGGTAGAAAGTTAGAGGAATGGCAGGGAAGGGAGTGCAATGTTCCTCCTGCAGGATGTTTGAGGTGAGGGATGCAGTTAGTGTCCCTGCTGATTTTACCTGCCATCTCCAGCTCCTCCAAGACCGAGTTAGGGAACTGGAGCTGGAGTTGGAAGAACTTCGGATCATTCGGGAGGCAGAAGGGGTCATAGATAGCAGCTTCAGGGAATTAGTTACACCAAAGATTGGAGATAGGTGGGTAACTGTAAGAGGGACTGGGAAAAAGCAGTCAGTGCAGGGAGCCCCTGCGGTCGTTCCCCTGAGAAACAAGTATACCGCTTTGGATACTTGTGGGGGGGGGGGGGACTTACCAGGGGTAAGCCATGGGGTACGGGCCTCTGGCACGGAGTCTGTCCCTGTTGCTCAGAAGGGAAGGGGGGAGAGGAGCAGAGCATTAGTAATTGGGGACTCAATAGTCAGGGGCACAGATAGGAGATTTTGTGGGAGCGTGAGAGACTCACGTTTGGTATGTTGCCTCCCAGGTGCAAGGGTACGTGATGTCTCGGATCGTGTTTTCCGGGTCCTTAGGGGGAGGGGGAGCAGCCCCAAGTCGTGGTCCACATTGGCACTAACGACATAGGTAGGAAAGGGGACAAGGATGTCAGGCAGGCTTTCAGGGAGCTAGGATGGAAGCTCAGAACTAGAACAAACAGAGTTGTTATCTCTGGGTTGTTGCCCGTGCCACGTGATTGTGAGATGAGGAATAGGGAGAGAGAGCATTTAAACACGTGGCTACAGGGATGGTGCAGGCGGGAGGGATTCAGATTTCTGGATAACTGGGGCTCTTTCTGGGGAAGGTGGGACCTCTACAGACAGGATTGTCTACATCTGAACCTGAGGGGCACAAATATCCTGGGGGGAGATTTGTTAGTGCTCTTTGAGGGGGGTTTAAACATGGGAACCTGGATTGTAGTTTTAGGGTAAGGGAGAATGAGAGTATAAAGGTCAGGAGCACAGATTTGACGTCGCAGGGACAGGAATGGATGTTGCAGGTTCCGGGGTTTAGGTGTTTTAGGAAGCTCAGAGAAGGAGGCAAAAGAGGGGGCGGTGTGGCGCTGCTAGTCAAGAGCAGTATTACGGTGGCGGAGAGGATGCTAGCTGGGGACTCTTCTTCCGAGGTAGTATGGGCTGAAGTTAGAAACAGGAAAGGAGAGGTCACCCTGTTGGGAGTTTTTTATAGGCCTCCTAATAGTTCTAGGGATGTAGAGGAAAGGATGGCGAAGATGATTCTGGATAAGAGCGAAAGTAACAGGGTAGTTATTATGGGAGACTTTAACTTTCCAAGTATTGACTGGAAAAGATATAGTTCGAGTACAATAGATGGGTCGTGTTTTGTACAGTGTGTGCAGGAGGGTTTCCTGAAACAATATGTTGACAGGCCAACAAGAGGCGAGGCCACGTTGGATTTGGTTTTGGGTAATGAACCAGGCCAGGTGTTGGATTTGGAGGTAGGAGAGCACTTTGGGGACAGTGACCACAATTCGGTGACGTTTACGTTAATGATGGAAAGGGATAAGTATACACCGCAGGGCAAGAGTTATAGTTGGGGGAAGGGCAATTATGATGCCATTAGACGTGACTTGGGGGGGGATAAGGTGGAGAAGTAGGCTGCAAGTGTTGGGCACACTGGATAAGTGGGGCTTGTTCAAGGATCAGCTACTGCGTGTTCTTGATAAGTATGTACCGGTCAGGCAGGGAGGAAGGCGTCGAGCGAGGGAACCGTGGTTTACCAAGCAAGTGGAATCTCTTGTTAAGAGGAAGAAGGAGGCCTATGTGAAGATGAGGTGTGAAGTTTCAGTTGGGGCGATGGATAGTTACAAGGTAGCGAGGAAGGATCTAAAGAGAGAGCTAGGACGAGCAAGGAGGGGACATGAGAAGTATTTGGCAGGAAGGATCAAGGAAAACCCAAAAGCTTTCTATAGGTATGTCAGGAATAAGCGAATGACTAGGGAAAGAGTAGGACCAGTCAGGGACAGGGATGGGAAATTGTGTGTGGAGTCTGAAGAGATAGGCGAGATACTAAATGAATATTTTTCGTCAGTATTCACTCAGGAAAAAGATAATGTTGTGGAGGAGAATGCTGAGCCCCAGGCTAATAGAATAGATGGCATTGAGGTACGTAGGGAAGAGGTGTTGGCAATTCTGGACAGGCTGAAAATAGATAAGTCCCCGGGACCTGATGGGATTTATCCTAGGATTCTCTGGGAGGCCAGGGAAGAGATTGCCGGACCTTTGGCTTTGATTTTTATGTCATCATTGGCTACAGGAATAGTGCCAGAGGACTGGAGGATAGCAAATGTGGTCCCTTTGTTCAAAAAGGGGAGCAGAGACAACCCCGGCAACTATAGACCGGTGAGCCTCACGTCTGTAGTGGGTAAAGTCTTGGAGGGGATTATAAGAGACAAGATTTATAATCATCTAGATAGGAATAATATGATCAGGGATAGTCAGCATGGCTTTGTGAAGGGTAGGTCATGCCTCACAAACCTTATCGAGTTCTTTGAGAAGGTGACTGAACAGGTAGATGAGGGTAGAGCAGTTGATGTGGTGTATATGGATTTCAGCAAAGCGTTTGATAAGGTTCCCCACGGTAGGCTATTGCAGAAAATACGGAGGCTGGGGATTGAGGGTGATTTAGAGATGTTGGATCAGAAATTGGCTAGCTGAAAGAAGACAGAGGGTGGTGGTTGATGGGAAATGTTCAGAATGGAGTACAGTCACAAGTGGAGTACCACAAGGATCTGTTCTGGGGCTGTTGCTGTTTGTCATTTTTATCAATGACCTAGAGGAAGGCGCAGAAGGGTGGGTGAGTAAATTTGCAGACGATACTAAAGTCGGTGGTGTTGTCGATAGTGTGGAAGGATGTAGCAGGTTACAGAGGGATATAGATAAGCTGCAGAGCTGGGCTGAGAGGTGGCAAATGGAGTTTAATGTGGAGAAGTGTGAAGTGATTCACTTTGGAAGGAATAACAGGAATGCGGAATATTTGGCTAATGGTAAAGTTCTTGAAAGTGTGGATGAGCAGAGGGATCTAGGTGTCCATGTACATAGATCCCTGAAAGTTGCCACCCAGGTTGATAGGGTTGTGAAGAAGGCCTATGGAGTGTTGGCCTTTATTGGTAGAGGGATTGAGTTCCGGAGTCGGGAGGTCATGTTGCAGCTGTACAGAACTCTGGTACGGCCGCATTTGGAGTATTGCGTACAGTTCTGGTCACCGCATTATAGGAAGGACGTGGAGGCTTTGGAGCGGGTGCAGAGGAGATTTACCAGGATGTTGCCTGGTATGGAGGGAAAATCTTATGAGGAAAGGCTGATGGACTTGAGGTTGTTTTCGTTGGAGAGAAGAAGGTTCAGAGGAGACTTAATAGAGGCATACAAAATGATCAGGGAGTTGGATAGGGTGGACAGTGAGAGCCTTCTCCCGCGGATGGAAATGGCTGGCACGAGGGGACATAACTTTAAACTGAGGGGTAATAGATATAGGACAGCGGTCAGAGGTAGGTTCTTTACGCAAAGAGTAGTGAGGCCGTGGAATGCCCTACCTGCTACAGTAGTGAACTCGCCAACATTGATGGCATTTAAAAGTTTATTGGATAAACATATGGATGATAATGGCATAGTGTAGGTTAGATGGCTTTTGTTTCGGTGCAACATCGTGGGCCAAAGGGCCTGTACTGCGCTGTATTGTTCTATGTTCTATGTTCTAAATGTGGCCTTACCAAAGTTTTGTACAGCTGCATCATCACCTCACGGCTCTTAAATTCAATCCCTCTGTTAATGAACGCGAGCACACCATAGGCCTTCTTCACAGCTCTATCCACTTGAGTGGCAACTTTCAAAGATGTATGAACATAGACCCCAAGATCTCTCTGCTCCTCCACATTGCCAAGACCTCTACCATTAACCCTGTATTCCGCATTCATATTTGTCCTTCCAAAATGGACAACCTCACACTTTTCAGGGTTAAACTCCATCTGCCACTTCTCAGCCCAGCTCTGCATCCTATCTATGTCTCTTTGCAGCCGACAACAGCCCTCCTTACTATCCACAACTCCACCAATCTTCGTATCGTCTGCAAATTTACTGACCCACCCTACAACTCCCTCATCCAAGTCATTAATGAAAATCACAAACAGCAGAGGACCCAGAACTGATCCCACTGGTAACTGGGATCCAGGCTGAATATTTGCCATCCACCACCACTCTCTGACTTCTATCGGTTAGCCAGTTCGTTATCCAACTGGCCAAATTTCCCACTATCCCATGCCTCCTTACTTTCTGCATAAGCCTACCATGGGGAACCTTATCAAATGCCTTACTAAAATCCATGTACACTACATCCACTGCTTTACCTTCATGCTTGGTCACCTCCTCAAAGAATTCAATAAGACTTGTAAGGCAAGACCTACCCCTCACAAATCCGTGCTGACTATCCCTAATCAAGCAGTGTCTTTCCAGATGCTCAGAAATCCTATCCTTCAGTACCCTTTCCATTACTTTGCCTACCACCGAAGTAAGACGAACTGGCCTGTAATTCCCAGGGTTATCCCTAGTCCCTTTTTTGAACAGGGGCACGACATTCGCCACTCTCCAATCCCCTGGTGCCACACCTGTTGACAGTGAGGACGAAAAGATCATTGCCAACAGCACTGCAATTTCATCTCTTGCTTCCCATAGAATCCTTGCATATATCCCGTCAGGCCCGGGGGACTTGTCTATCCTCAAGTTTCTCAAAATGCCCAACACATCTTCCTTCCTAACAAGTATTTCCTCGAGCTTACCAATCTGTTTCACACTGTCCTCTCCAACAATATCGCCCCTCTCATTTGTAAATACAGAAGAAAAGTACTCGTTCAAGACCTCTCCTATCTCTTCAGACTCAATACACAATCTCCCGCTACTGTCCTTGATCGGACCTACCCTCGCTCTAGTCATTCTCATATTTCTCACATATGTGTAAAAGGCCTTGGGGCTTTCCTTGATCCTACCCGCCAAAGATTGTTCATGCCCTCTCTTAGCTCTCCTAATCCCTTTCTTCAGTTCCCTCCTGGCTATCTTGTATCCCTCAAATGCCCTGTCTGAACCTTGTTTCCTCAGCCTTTCATAAGTTTCCTTTTTCCTCTTAACAAGGCATTCAACCTCGCTTGTCAACCATGGTTCCCTCACTCGACCATCTCTTCCCTGCCTGACAGGGACATACATATCAAGGACACGTAGCACCTGTTCCTTGAACAAGTTCCACATTTCACTTGTGTCCTTCCCTGCCAACCTATGTTCCCAACTTATGCACTTCAATTCTTGTCTGACAACATCGTATTTACCCTTCCCCCAATTGTAAACCTTGCCCTGTTGCACGTACCTATCCCTCTCCATTACTAAAGTGAAAGTCACAGAATTGTGGTCACTATCTCCAAAATGCTCCCCCACTAACAAATCTATCACTTGCCCTGGTTCATTACCAAGTACTAAATCCAATATTGCCCCTCCTCTGGTCGGACAATCTACATACTGTGTTAGAAAAGCTTCCTGGACACACTGCACAAACACCACCCCATCCAAACTATTTGATCTAAAGAGTTTCCACTCAATATTTGGGAAGTTAAAGTCGCCCATGACTACTACCCTATGACTTCTGCACCTTCCCAAAATCTGTTTCCCAATCTGTTCCTCCACATCTCTGCTCAGATTGATTCCGATTCACATTCAGATTGATTCAGTTTCACATTCAGATTGAATCACATTCAGATTGATTCTCATTCACATTCTCATTGATTTTCACTCTCATTGAGATTGATTCCGATTCACATTTAGTTATATTCAGACTCTCATTCAGATCAATTCACAATGAATTGAATGAAAATGAATGAAAACCGCTTATTGTCACAAGTAGGCTTCAGATGAAGTTACTGTGAAAAGCCCCTAGTCGCCACATTCCGGCATCTGTTCAGGGAGGCGGGTACGGGAATTAAACCGTGCTGCTGGCCTGCCTTGGTCTGCTTTCAAAGCCAGCGATTTAGCCCTGTGCTACACCAGCCCCTTGGCCTTCAGTTTGTTTCAGATTCACAATCAGATTGTTTCACATTCACATTCAGATTCACATTCAGATAGACTCAGATTATCATTCAGCTTGATTTAGATTTGCATTCAGTTTGATTCAGATGCACATTCACACCTCTTCTGAATCGCATTGAGATTCATTCTGATTCACATTCAGATTTAATTACATTCTCATTCAAATCAAACCAGGTTCGCTTTCAGATTTATTCAGAAACTGACGCAGAGTGATACAGATGGACATTCAGATTTCTGTTCACATTGATTTCATATTCTCATTCAGATCGATGCAGATTCACACTCAAATGTATCCAGCCTGATTACGGTTAATACTCTGGTTGATTCAGTTCGATTCTTATTCTCCATCAGATTTATTCAGATTCTCATCCAAAATAAACCGGATTCCCATTCGGATTCATTCGAATTCTTATTCATATAAATTCTGATTCACATTCACATGAATTCAGATTCACATTGAGATTCAATCAGATTCTCATTAAGACTGATTCCGATTCACATTCAGCTTCATTCGGAATCTCATTCAGATCGGTTCTGATTCACTTCAATCTTAATTCAGATTAACTTTCAGATCGATTTAGATTCACATTCAGTTTGATTCAGATTCGTATTCAGTGTGATACAGATACACATTCACATTGATTCAGATTCACATTCTGATCAGTTCAGATTCACATTCAGGTTGATTCGGATTCACATCCAGATCTTTTCAGGTTGTTGCTCATATTGATTCGTATTCACATTCTGATTGAGTCCGGTTCACATTCAGACTGATTCAGATTCACATTCATTTTCTTGTTCAGATTGTCACTCAGATTAGTTCAGATTCGAATCTGAATGTGAATCTGAATCAGTCTGAATGTGAACCGGACTCAATCTGAATTCAAGTTGAATCAGATTCACGTTCACATTGATTGTGATTCACATTCAGATTGATCCAGATTGACGTTGACATTGATTCAGGTGCAAGTTCGGATTCATTCGGATTCTTATTCAGATCAGTTCAGAATCACATTCGTATGGATTCAGATTCACATTGAGACTTAATCAGATTCTCATTCAGACTGATTCATATTCACTTTCAGCTTTATCCAGAATCTCATTCAGATCAGTTATGATTCACTTAGATATTGATTCAGATTCATTTTCAGATCGCTTTAGATTCACATTCAGATTGATTCAGATTCACATTCACGTTGATTCAGATGCACATTCAGTTTTTTTCAGGCTGTTGCTCAGATTGAGTCGTATTCACATTAAGATTAGTTCAGATTTAATTCATATTGGTTCAGTTTCACATTCAAATTAATTCAGCTTCATAATAAGATTGCTTCAGATTCACTTTCAGATTGAATTAGATTCACATTCACATTATTTGAAATTCACATTCTGCATGATTCAGATTCACATTCAGAGTGATTCAGATCACATTCAGGTTGTTTCACATTTGCTTCCACATCGATTCTCATTCACATTCAGATTAATTCATATTCTCATTCAGATATATTTTCACATTGATTTCATATTCTCATTCTACTCCTCTCCCCCCTTCCCTTCTGAGCAACAGGGACAGACTCTGTGCCAGAGACCTGTAGCATACGGATGCTGTGGATGCTTTGAAAAGAGTTCCAGACCCGCATCCCCCCTATGCTATAGAGATAGCTAGCACAGAGCGTACCCTTTCGACCGTGCTCCTCCAGGAATGGCCGAACAGTTAAGACCCATGGCTTACGCCTCCAGACTTTTAGATCCTGTGGAGCAGGGATTTTCGGCCTGTGAAAGGCACCTGCTCGCAGTTTTCGGGGCGGTTCAGTATTCTTCCTGCATAACCGGACTAAACCCCATCACAATCCTCACGGAACACACCCCCACCCAACTTTTACTAGACGGACGACTTAAGGACGGTACAGTAAGCCAGATTTGAGCAGGCAGATGGATCCTTCTTTTGCAGGGATGGGACATCACTGTTAAACCAAGACCCATACTTTCCTAGCTGACAACCTTCAGTACCCAGGCACCCCCCCACGAATGTGAAATCATCTCACCGCACCACAATCCTTTATCGCAAACCCCCCCCCCCCCAAAAAAAAGATAGGTAGTTCACCCCAGAGCCCCCAGCACACAGGCACGTGCGAACCCTTAAGGATATATGTGGATGGTTCTTCCACAGTATTAGATGGGAAGCGCATTACAGGATGCGGCATTTATGTTGAGGACGTGCAGGGACGTGCCCTAAAAGAAATCTCCTGAAAACTACCAGGACACTTAGGCGCACAGGCGGCAGAACTAGCGGCCATCGCGTACATTGTGGATCACCCAGATTCCTTCCCCAGACCAGCAGACATATACTCGGACAGCCTCTATGTCTGCAACAGCCTTACAGAATTCCTACCCCTGTGGAAAGCAAGAGGATTTGTTTCCGCTAACGGAAAACCCCTCCCTTCAGCCCCATTGCTCCGCCACATTTTAGAGAAAGCACAGGACAGGACATTTGGAATTGTTAAAGTTCGAAGTCACCACCGTTCCTCGCCACCTGGAAATGTAAAAGCCGACGCACTGGCTAAGGCATCTGCAAATATCCAGGCATGGATATTTTTGGAAACCCCCCGAAAGCGCCCCAGTGAATGCAGTTCAGGTCTCACAGACTAATATCGAGGATTTAGTGCAGGCCCAGAGGCAAGATAGCAATCTCAGGGAGATTTTGTAAGGAAGCTTTCCAGCCCCATACGGTTTAAAAATGCACTGACCACACATGATGGTGTGATCCTAAAAGACACCCTTTATGTGGTTCCTGAACAGGACAGGAATCAGCTTATTTGTTTGTTCCATGGCAGTCATGGGCATCAGGGAATTGATCCCACTACAGCCCACCTCAGGCAGCTCTGTTGGTGGCCAAGTTGAAAAGAAGACGTAACGCACTACGTTGAGAATTGCCTTACCTGTGCCCAAAACAATCCGGACAGATACGCAAAGAAAGCTCAACTTAGCCACATGCACCCCGTTAATGGCCCCTGGACTAACCACCAGATTGATGTAGGATCATTGCCCCCTTGCAGGAATGGTTACAAGTACGTATTAGTCGTCACAGACACTTTTACAAAATGGGTAGAGGCATTCCCATCCAGAACTAACACGGCAAAGACCACAGCCAAGATCTTAACCCACCACATCTTTACGAGATGGGGACTCCCCCGCAGCATTGAATCCGACCAAGGTTCCCATTTTCCAGGACGTGTCACGAAGAACGTCCTCACGATATTTGGCTTTATCCAAAAATTCCATATCGCATACCACCCCCAGTCAAGTGGTATCGTGGAGCGAATGAATCGGACCCTAAAAGCAACCCTCAGAAAAATGGTCCAACAAAACAACACCACTTGGGATTCAGTCCTCCCTTTTGCATTCATGTTTTTACGTAACACCGTTTCAACATCCACAGGATACACCCCACACACTCTCATGACCGGACGACGCATGAAAGGCACAGAATTTTTATTGGGACTTGACTTGACCAGCCCCGAAGTGACGTCCCTCACACGCGGGAACACAGTGAAACAACTAGTTGAGAATGTAAAAACGGCTCAGCAAGCAGCCGCAGTAAAATTAGGCACCAGGAAGAAACAGAGCAAGGCCTGTTTTGACAAGACAGTGCACGCGACTGAGTTTGATGTAGGACAGCAGGTCATGCTCTCCATTTACAACCCCAGCACGTTCCTGTCGCCCAAGTATTCGGGTCCGTACTCCGTTGCGGACAAAGTAAGCCCCTCCGTGTATAAAATTAAGTACCCCAACGAGAAGACAGCGTGGTTCCATATTAACCAGCTCAAGGCATATGGCTCGCAGTCTAACCACACACACCACGTCATGCTCGACACAGCAGACCACGCCCCGCCCACAGCCCCCCACCCTCCCCCACCCTCCCCCAACACGTCCACCCCATCCACGGACTCGACCTCACCCCCGAACTCTAGGATCCACCCTGGAACGCCCACAGACAGCAGCAGCAGAGACAGCGACTGTGACACCGACAATAGCCACAGCACACCTCCCTACTACTACTATCCCCATGCAACAGGCCCCACACCCACGAATCTGAACACGATTCGAGTGATCCCTTCCTGATCACATTCCTCAACAAACCCCACCAAAGACCACCGCCCTACGATTATGACCCCGACTCCGTCCCCACAGAATTAGACACAACTTTTTGGCACTGTGACAATTCATACAGGCTCGTCCGGAACGACGAGATGGACCCCAGATCGCACCATGCAGCCCTATCAGCCCTTATACATTCGAGAGTATGGCATCCGGGAGAAGAGGATGACTGAGTCTGACTCCCAAAACGAGAACCCCTTTGCCACCCTGTTCCCAACTGAAAACTGAGGTGTCCAGATGATGTTTTAAAAGGAACCGCTTGGGAGAAATGGTGTCCTTTCTGAAGGAACCTGTTGTTGTTCAATGTTTGTTTGGTACTGTTATTGTTATGTGTTGTATATAAGATCGGAAAAAATAAATTCCAAGGCCCCACGCCATATTTGTCTGCAGAAACCTATGAAAACTTACCAGCACGTTCATCGGCAGAAACCACTGAGAGCTTGCCAGCCCCCGTTCATAACTGCTCTTCTGGTTCGAAGGTGGAACCTTTACGGCAACCCCCCCCTCCCCCCCCATGATGACTACATTTTTGCCCGCTCTTGCCGGTTGCTCAGGCAGTGGAGAAATGCCATTGGTCTCCACCCTGCCTGAGGACCCCCCTCTGGTCAGCTACGCTCGGGTAGAGCACACACGGCATCGGTCACCGTCCTACCCGGGGATTCCATCCAATTCTTACTCGTCGCCGCCCATACGTACCTCATTTCGGCACTCTTGGTTCAAAAAGTTTTGTATTGTTTTCCGGCAACCCTTAGGTTGCCATCCCTATGCTATTCACATCCTCAAATATTTGGATGGTAAATCGCACAGCCTGCGAGACGGCTCGCACTGTTTCAGTATTTGTAAGTGTGTCTTGTCCTGAATATTTGGTTAAAAAAAAAAAATGAGGGGTCACACGTGGTGACAAATTGTAAAGGGGAATTGGCACTAAGGGACAGTCATAGAACATAGAACATAGAACATAGAAAATACAGCACAGAACAGGCCCTTCGGCCCACGATGTTGTGCCGAACCTTTGTCCTAGATTAATCATAGATTATCATTGAATTTACAGTGCAGAAGGAGGCCATTCGGCCCTTTGAGTCTGCACCGGCTCTTGGAAAGAGCACCATACCCAAACTCAACACCTCCACCCAACACCAAGGGCAATTTGGACATTAAGGGCAATTTATCATTGGCCAATTCACCTAACCCGCACATCTTTGGACTGTGGGAGGAAACCGGAGCACCCGGAGGAAACCCACGCAGACACGGGGAGGACGTGCAGACTCCGCACAGACAATGACCCAAACCGGAATCGAACCTGGGACCATGGAGCTGTGAAGCAATTGCGCTATCCACAATGCTACCGTGCTGCCCTACTAACAGACGAGATATTAACCAAGATAGTAACAGAAACTATGCTTGATCCCACAGAACCCCAGGAGCCCCAAGGAAAGAAAAGAAGAGAAGAGAAAGAAGAACAATGAGGACATCCTCCGTGTTGATCACCACCATTATAATGTGTAATCGGTTGCACGCAAAGGCGAACCCCCCCCCCCCCCCCCCCCCCCGGCCGTTAATGATTCACTTCCCCATAGCACCCAGAGCCCAGTAACAGGCAACACCTCACCATCATGGTGTGATAAGCTCATAACCTGGTACTCCCTTTCCTACGTAGTCGAATCCCTATTAGCATTGGCGATACTCTGCAGCATCGTGCAGACTATCCGCATGAAGAAATAGCGAAGGAGAGCCTACCGCGCTCGGACCCAGGTATACAGGATAAGATCCCCTATGTTCGGTTATCACCAGGCCCCCGAACCCCTCGATCCATAGTAAAGGACATTCATTTGTGTTCTTTTTGTAAATACATTTTTTAAATGTGTTTAATTTTTGACGGATAGATTGTAGAACCCTGTGCTTGACTGCCAAGCCAGGAAAAATGTGAATGCTGCTTTTATTTTTGTATTGTTAGGAAGTTAGTATGATTGAATGTTTGAAAGAGTGTAGTTTATGAGAGATAGTTAGAGGTCCCGTTTTTTAAAATGTTGTAATGCATGTCACTGTTTTGACATAGCGCCACTTAGAATGTTAGTTAAAAATTTTCATTGCATAGTTACGGTCAGTATAGAGGCCACGGAAGAGTGCTCCCTGGGTCAGGAAGTGAAGACAACGCAATTATGTGATCCATCACGCGTTAGGGATCACAAGGAGGGTGTGTAGCCACCTGGGTTGGCCACTTCCCGACTTAAAATGGAGATCCACAAAGGCTGCAGGGAAATTCAGCCAACACAGGCAAGTGCAGAAATCCTGTGTATTAGAACTTACAAAAGCCCAGACAGCACTGAAACCATCTGCATATTAATGAGCTATCCCCGGGCACAATTGAAACACTTAAGGTGAATAAGGCCAAGCCAGACTCCTCGGCGCCGGCAGGAGCCAAGACAAAGGCAGGCCAGCGGAGACTCAGGGACCGCCCAGCGATCAGGGAACAACTCCTGTATTGGAGAAATCGATCCAAGTGATCGAAACGCAGTCCAACCACTTGGAACCAGATATGGGGTCCGCCTCGAAGGGCGGGAAGTAGAGTCCCCAAGTTCAAATCGTCCTTCTTGGCAGGGTCACTCAGCAACTCGAATCAACCCTTGAGAGTGAACTGTCTAAGCTGCCGCATCAACCAAGTAAGTCTCCAGTCAACGCACGCTACGCGATAAGCGCTCCTAGCTACCAGTCCATACCAGCTTTTGAATCCTGCAGACTCAGATCGAACGAAAGGCCATTTGTTTCCCTGACCTGGTGGGCCAATTCCGAAGCTAAGTGTAGGCCTTTTAGTGATAGAGAATAGTCTAGAAAATAGAGTATATGCATGAGTAGTGATTTACTGTGTATAATAAATGTGTTCTGATTTGAATCTTACTAATTGGTGTGTTGAGTTATTGATCAGTACTTGAACTTGAACCTCGTGGCGGTATCATAAAGATACCTGGCGACTCTAGAGCAAAGGTTATAGAAACAGAGCAAATTAAGTAAAGATACAACGGGCAACATTTAAGAGCCAACCAAAAGTTAACAATATTACTAATTGGTGTGTTGAGTTATTGATCAGCACTTGAACTTGAACCTCGTGGCGGTATCATAAAGATACCTGGCGACTCTAGAGCAAAGGTTACAGAAACAGAGCAAATTAAGTGAAGACACAACGAACAATAAATTCAGAGCCAACCAAAGTTAGCAACATTTACTGGCGACTCCGCCGGTATCCGATTCAGAAGTGGCTTAACCACTCCGGGAGAACCCAAAATCTGAATTAGAATCCAATTGGGAACAGAAAAACCAGAAGTGTTCAAGCAGTTCTGATCAATCCTCATAATTCGTAAGTGTGTTAATGCATGCGTAACTAACAGGGCTATAAGGTAAAACTGATAGATTTTGTTGCAAAAAAATGTCGGGTGTTTGTATTCCGGAAAGTGGCGAACACTGTACCCGTGTTTACAGCACTGCCTTAGTACACCTCGTTCCAAATTTTAAAAGCGCATTCCGATAGGAAAAATGGCAATTAAGGCAATGGAACGCCTTATGAACCCCCAGGAATTCGTGGACGCAACGACCAGCAGCAGAGTAGGACAGTGTCCCGTTTGGTAAGAAGAGATCAGGAAATATCTCAAAGGGAAAATTCTGTGAAAAAAGTGAATTCTGTGATAATGAGGAAACAGGACCCGGGAGTACAGGACATACTTGGTGGGAGAACCTGTCAGAGATCCATAAGAAAAGATTAGGGAAAGCTCACAAGCCAATGGCAATCGTGTCCTGTCTGGCACAATTGCGAGGCCCAGAGGCCGTCGTTCAGATGCTCCGCAAAGAGATAGAAGAGAGGCATCGAATGAGAAAGGTCGATGTTAATGAGATCGAGAGAGAGAATATAGATTTGAGAAGGAAGTTGGCAGCAAAGGACAGAGAGGTGGATGATGCCAAGGGGGCACACCAGTCTTGTCTAGCGCATCTGAGCAACTTCCAAACCCAGTACAATAAGGCCTATCAGGACATGCAACGTGCAGTCCTGGTAAGAGAAGAAACAGAGAAACAGGTAGAGGCATTGCAAAGTCAGTGCAGCAATCTAAAGGTAGCCACCACGGAGCACGGACAAAGCTCATTAGATCACGCAAAATGCAGGAAGCAGATTGCAGAACTGCAGTCTTTGCTTTCAGTGCAAAATGGGTTTCAGAGCACCTTTGGATCCCAATTAGATGAGGAACACGGCCCTGATTGACAAGAATTAAACAAAACTGCGCATAGGTATGTTCAGGGAACATGAATGACTATGATTTAGTGGCCATTACTGAAACATGGTTAAAGGATGGTCACAACTGGGAGTTAAATATCCAAGGGTATCAAACTATTCTGAAGGACAGAGTGGAGGGTAAGGGAGGTGGTGTAGCTCTGTTATTTAAGGATGACATCCGGGCAACAGTAAGGGATGACATCGGTGCTATGGAGGATAAGGTTGAATCCATTTGGGTGGAAATCAGGAATAGTAACGCAAAAAAGTCACTGTAGTATATAGGCCACCAAATAGTACATTATGGTGGGGCGGGCAATAATCAAAGAAATAACTGATGCATGTAGAAATGGTACAGCAGTTATCATGGGGGATTTTAATCTACATGTCGATTGGTTTAACCAGGTCGGTCAAGGCAGCCTTGAGGTGGAGTTTATAGAATGTCTCCGCGATAGTTTCCTAGAACAGTATGTAATGGAATCTATGAGGGAACAAGCGGTCCTAGATCTGGTCCTGTGTAATGAGACAGGATTGATTCAGGATCTCATAGTTAGGGATCCTCTCGGAAGTAGCGATCACAATATGGTGGAATTTAAAATACAGATGGAGGGTGAGAAGGTAAAATCAAGCACTAGTGTTTTGTGCTTAAACAAAGGAGATTACAATGGGATGAGAGAAGAACTAGCTGAGGTAGACTGGGAGCAAAGACTTTATGGTGAAACAGTTGAGAAACAGTGGAGAACCTTCCAAGTGATTTTTCACAGTGCTCAGCAAAGGTTTATACCAGCAAAAAGGAAGGATGGTAAAAAGAGGGAAAATCGACCGTGGATATCTAAGGAAATAAGGGAGAGTATCAAATTGAAGGAAAAAACATACAAAGTAGCAAAAATCAGTGGAAGACGAGAGGACTGGGAAATCTTTAGGGGGCAACAGAAAGCTACTAAAAAAGCTATAAAGAAGAGTAAGATAGATTATGAGAGTAAACTTGCTCAGAATATAAAAACAGATAGTAAAAGTGTCTACAAATATATAAAACAAAAAAGAGTGGCTAAGGCAAATATTGGTCCTTTAGAGGATGAGAAGGGAGATTTAATAATGGGAGATGAGGAAATGGCTGAGGAACTGAACAGGTGTTTTGGGTCGGTCTTCACAGTGGAAGACACAAAGAACATGCCTGTGACTGTTGGAAATGAGGCTTTGACAGGTGAGGACCTTGAGAGGATTGTTATCACCAAGGATCTTATAGCCTATCGAATTACTTTGGGACACAGGAGGGTCCCGCACCACAATTAATTCCTCCACCATGTTCCAAAAAGACACGTGGCCCACTGTAGCCACAATCACCCTCAGCGGCTTCACAAGCCACTCACAACAGGGACACATCACAGCCCCTGTACCCATTCAAATTGGCAATATTACCACAAAACACCCCATAGTTTTGGTCGATCTGGACCACACAGCAGAACACATTTTGGGCATTGATTTCATGAACTCCCACAACCTTTCATTTGATTCAGTAAGTCAATGTGTCTGGAAAATGACAAAGTCAGCAAGAGCCCCCGCAACGCTCACAGTAGGTGAGTATGCAAACAAGATTAGCGCAGTTGGCGAATTTTGGTTTGACCCGACCACGATTAGCACGGACAAATAGGTTAGGACAGTCCTTCAGAAAAACAGGACCGCATTTGCAAGTCATAAACATGACTGCAGCAGAATGGTTGGTTCGGTTCAAATAATAGGACCTGACCCTAGACCCCAGAAGCAATATGGTTTTCCCCAAGAGGCAGAGGGAGAAATCTCAAAGGTTATTGATAGCTTATTAGAACAAGGCGTACTTAGTTTGGTAGCAACTACTAATAATGCCCAGATTTGGCCAGTGAGAAAGCCCGATGGATCATGGCGACTGATCATCGATTACCGGGAATTCAACAAAGTCACCCCCGCAGCAGCCCCCATGGTAGCCACAAGTCCCGAGACCATGCTCAAACAGGGACTCAACTCACAATATCTTACGGTTTTGGACATCAGTAACGGATTCTGGTCCATTCCATTGGCAAAAGCGTGCCAGTACAAATTTGCCTTCACTTTTAAAAATCAGCAGTACACGTGGGCATGCCTTCCACAAGGATTCCACAACTCCCCCTCCATTTTCCACCGACAGCTGGCCAATGGAAAATCAAAGTTTTCTTGCCCCGAATGTCTGGTCCAGTATGTGGACGACCTATTACTGCAAACAGACACCAAGGCAGAGCACATTGAGCTTCTGGCCGAACTCCTGGAACTCCTACAGCAGATTGGATGCAAAGTGAACCCCAAAAAGGCCCAACTTTTGAAAGACAAAGTGGTATATTTGGGAACGATTATCATGCATGGTAAACACGAGATCGAACATAAAAGAATTGACTCGATTGTCAAATTGCCCCTTCCCCAGGAGGTTCCAGACCCGCTTTCACCCTATGCTACAGAGATAGCTAGCACAGACCGTACCCTTTCGGCCGTGCTCCTCAAGGAACGGCACGAACAGTTAAAACCCGTGGCTTACGCCTCCAGAGTTTTAGATCCTGTGGAGCAGGGATTATCGGCCAGTGAAAGGCACCTGCTCACAGCTTTCTGGGTAGTCCAATATTTTTCATACAACACCGGACTAAACCCCATCACAATCCTCACGGAACACACCCCCACCCAACTTTTACTAGACGGGCGACTTAAGGACGGTACAGTAAGCCAGATTAGAGCAGCCAGATGGACCCTTCTTTTGCAGGGATAGGACATCACTGTTAAAAGGACCAAGACCCACACTTTCATAGCCGACAACCTTCAGTACCCAGGCACCCCCCACGAATGTGAAATCATCTCACCGCACCACAACACAGGCCCCTTTATCGCAAAAACACCCACCAGAAAGATAGGTAGTTCACCCCAGAGCTCCCAGCACACAGGCACGTGCACACCTTTGAGAATATATGTGGATGGTTCTTCCACTGTTTGAGATGGGAAACGCATTACAGGATGCGGCATTTTTCTTGAGGACGCGCAGGGACGCACCCGAGAAGAAATTTCCTTAAAACTACCAGGACACTTAGGTGCGCAGGCGGCAGAACTAGCAGCCATTGCGTACATCAAAGATCACCCAGATTCCTTCCCCAGCCCAGCAGACATATACTCGGACAGCCTCTATGTCTGAAACAGCCTCACAGAATTCCTACCCCTGTGGAAAGCAAGAGGATTTGTTTCCACAGACGGAAAACCCCTCCCTTCAGCCCCATTGCTCCGGCACATTTTCGACAAAGCACAGGACAGGATTTTTGGCATCATTAAAGTCCGAAGTCACCACCGTTCCTCCCCACCTGGAAATATAAAAGCCGACGCACTGGCTAAAGCAGGTTCCAGGCATGGACATTTTTGGAACCCCCCCCGAAAGCGCCCCAGTGAATGCAGTCCAGGTCTCACAGACTAATATCGAGGATTTAGTGCAGGCCCAGAAGCAAGACAGTAATCTCAGGGAGATTTTAAAAGGAAGCTTTCAAGCCCCATACGATGGGTTTAAAAATGCACTGACCACACATGGTGACCAATTTAAATGGAAATTGGCACTAAAAGTCAGACATTCAAGATATTACACAAGATAGTAACAGATATTATGCTTGTGCATAGAACTCCGGAACCTCAGGAACTCCAGAGGAAGACAAAGAAGAGAAGGAAGAAGATAACAATGAAGACGTCATACGTGTTTTTCGCGTGATTGTAATTTGTATCCGGTTCCGTGCGAATGCGAACCCCCTGACCCCAACCCTCCTGGCCGTCAATGATTCACTTCCCCATAGCACCCAGGGCCCAGTGACAGGTAACAATGCACCATCATGGTGTGATAGGTTTATAACATGGTACTCCCTTTCATACATAATTGAATCCCTTCTAGTACTGGCGATATTCTGCAGCATCGAGCAGACTATCCGCATGAGGAAATGGCGAAGGAGAGCCTACCGCTCTCGCACCCCTGTATACAGGGTGAGATCCCCGATTTTCGGTTTTCACCAGGCCCCCGAACCCCTTGATCTACACTAAAGGACATTTGTTTGGCGTCAATTTTGTGAATAAAGACAACTGAGAGAATGTAAACCTATGTGCTTGACTGCCAAGCCAGAGAAAATTGTGTTGCTACTACTTGTACATTTAAAGTGTTGTAGATTATTTTTGATAGTTTATTGACGATAGTTAGAGGTAAGTCGAGGTTCAGGGAGCTAGGATGGAAGCTCAGAACTAGAACAAACAGAGTTGTTATCTCTGGGTTGTTGCCCCTGCAACGTGATAATGAGATGAGGAATAGGGAGAGAGAGCAATTAAACACGTGGCTACAGGGTTGGTGCAGGTGGGAGGGATTCAGATTTCTGGATAACTGGGGCTCTTTCTGGGGAAGGTGGGACCTCTACAGACAGGATGGTCTACATCTGAACCTGAGGGGCATAAATATCCTGGGAGGGAGATTTGTTCGTGCTCTTTGGGGGGGGGGTTTAAACTAATGCAGCAGGGGCATGGGAACCTGGATTGTAGTTTTAGGGTACGGGAGAATTAGAGCATAGAGGTCAGGAGCACAGATTTGACGTCGCAGGAGGGGGCCAGTGTTCAGGTAGGTGGTTTGAAGTGTGTCTACTTCAATGCCAGGAGTATACGAAATAAGGTAGGGGAACTGGCAGCATGGGTTGGTACCTGGGACTTCGATGTTGTGGCCATTTCGGAGACATGGATAGAGCAGGGACAGGAATGGATGTTGCAGATTCCGGGGTTTAGGTGTTTTAGTAAGCTCCAAGAAGGAGGCAAAAGAGGGGGAGGTGTGGCGCTGCGCGTCAAGAGCAGTATTACGGTGGCGGAGAGGATGCTAGATGGGGACTCATCTTCCGAGGTAGTATGGGCTGAGGTTAGAAACAGGAAAGGAGAGGTCACCCTGTTGGGAGTTTTCTATAGGCCTCCAAATAGTTCTAGGGATGTAGAGGAAAGGATGGCGAGGATGATCCTGGATCAGAGCGAAAGTAACAGGGTAGTTATTATGGGAGACTTTAACTTTCCAAACATTGACTGGAAAAGATATAGTTCGAGTACATTAGATGGGTCGTGTTTTGTACAGTGTGTGCAGGAGGGTTTCCTGACACAATATGTTGACAGGCCAACAAGAGGCGAGGCCACATTGGATTTGGTTTTGGGTAATGAACCAGGCCAGGTGTTGGATTTGGAGGGAGGAGAGCACTTTGGGAACAGTGACCACAATTCGGTGACGTTTACGTTAGTGATGGAAAGGGTAAGTATACACCGCAGGGCAAGAATAGATGGAATTGAGGTACGTAGGGAAGAGGTGTTGGCAATTCTGGACAGGCTGAAAATAGATAAGTCCCCGGGACCTGATGGGATTTATCCTAGGATTCTCTGGGAGGCCAGGGAAGAGATTGCTGGACCATTGGCTTTGATTTTTATGTCATCATTGGCTACAGGAATAGTGCCAGAGGACTGGAGGATAGCAAATGTGGTCCCTATGTTCAAGAAGGGGAGCAGAGACAACCCCGGCAACTATAGACCGGTGAGCCTCACGTCTGTAGTGGGTAAAGTCTTGGAGGGGATTATAAGAGACAAGATTTATAATCATCTAGATAGGAATAATATGATTAGGGATAGTCAGCATGGCTTTGTGAAGGGTAGGTCATGCCTCACAAACCTTATTGAGTTCTTTGAGAAGGTGACTGAACAGGTAGACGAGGGTAGAGCAGTTGATGTGGTGTATATGGATTTCAGCAAAGCGTTTGATAAGGTTCCCCACGGTAGGCTATTGCAGAAAATACGGAGGCTGGGGATTGAGGGTGATTTAGAGATGTGGATCAGAAATTGGCTAGCTGAAAGAAGACAGAGGGTGGTGGTTGATGGGAAATATTCAGAATGGAGTTCAGTCACAAGTGGAGTACCACAAGGATCTGTTCTGGGGCCGTTGCTGTTTGTCATTTTTATCAATGACCTAGAGGAAGGCACAGAAGGGTGGGTGAGTAAATTTGCAGACGATACTAAAGTCGGTGGTGTTGTCGATAGTGTGGAAGGATGTAGCAGGTTACAGAGGGATATAGATAAGCTGCAGAGCTGGGCTGAGAGGTGGCAAATGGAGTTTAATGTAGAGAAGTGTGAGGTGATTCACTTTGGAAGGAATAACAGGAATGTGGAATATTTGGCTAATGGTAAAGTTCTTGAAAGTGTGGATGAGCACAGGGATCTAGGTGTCCATGTACATAGATCCCTGAAAGTTGCCACCCAGGTTGATAGGGTGGTGAAGAAGGCCTATGGAGTGTTGGCCTTTATTGGTAGAGGGATTGAGTTCCGGAGTCAGGATGTCATGTTGCAGCTGTACAGAACTCTGGTACGGCCGCATTTGGAGTATTGTGTACAGTTCTGGTCACCGCATTATAGGAAGGACGTGGAGGCTTTGGAGCGGGTGCAGAGGAGATTTACCAGGATGTTGCCTGGTATGGGGGGAAAATCTTATGAGGAAAGGCTGATGGACTTGAGGTTGTTTTCGTTGGAGAGAAGAAGGTTAAGAGGAGACTTAATAGAGGCATACAAAATGATCAGGGGGTTGGATAGGGTGGACAGTGAGAGCCTTCTCCCGCGGATGGAAATGGCTGGCACGAGGGGACATAGCTTTAAACTGAGGGGTAATAGATATAGGACAGAGGTCAGAGGTAGGTTCTTTACGCAAAGAGTAGTGAGGCCGTGGAATGCCCTACCTGCTACAGTAGTGAACTCGCCAACATTGAGGGCATTTAAAAGTTTATTGGATAAACATATGGATGATAATGGTATAGTGTAGGTTAGATGGCTTTTGTTTCGGTGCAACATGGTGGGCCGAAGGGCCTGTACTGCGCTGTATTGTTCTATGTTTTATGTTCTAATTTGGGCGTATATTCGCTGGCGTTTAGAAGGATTAAGAGGTACAAAATATTAAAAGGGATAATTAAATTAAACATAGACCGAATGTTCCTCCTAGAATCCTAGAGGGCAATCTAGAACAAGGGGACACAGGGTCCAAGGGTTGAGAGGTGGTCGATTTAAAACGACCGAATGTTCCTCCTAGAATCCTAGAGGGCAATCTAGAACAAGGGGACACAGGGTCCAAGGGTTGAGAGGTGGTCGATTTAAAACGAAGATGAGAAGGAACTACTCGCAGATAGTGGTGAATTTGCGGAACTCGCTGCCCCATACTGTAGTGGAATCAGAGTCATTAAATGGTTTCAATCATAATAATCTTTAATGTCACAAGTAGGCTTACATTAACACTGCAATGAAGTTACTGTGAAAAGCCTCCAGTTGCCACATTCCGGCGCCTGTTCAGGTACAGAGGGAGAATTCAGAATGTCTAAATTACCTAACAGCACGTCTTTCGGGACTTGTGGGAGAAAAGCAGAGCACCCGGAGGAAACCCACACAGATACGGGAAGAACGTGCAGACTCCACAGACAGTGATCCAAGCCGGGAATTGAACCTGGGACCCTGGGGCTGTGAAGCAACAGTGCTACCCACTGTACTGCCTAGAAGGTAGATATATTTCTGATTTTAAAAATGGGTTAAAGGGATATGGGGAACAGGTAGGCAGATGGAGACCAGGAAGAGATCAACCATGATTTGATTGAATGGGAGAGCAGGCTCGAAGGGCTAAATTGCCTACTTCTGCTCCTAATTCAGATGTTCCTAAATAAAGGTGTTTCATGGAAAAATAAAGGTAATACAAGAGCTAGGATAATGTGGGTTACAAAAATGATGAGGATAAGAAAGGATAGAAAAACATGGGTAATTAAAAATTTGACAAGCCCTGTAGTAATGGGATCAAAACCACAAGATAAAAAGGGCAAATTTACTGTGGAAAGAAAGAGAATGTTAGAGCTTAAGTGCTTCACCTAATTTTCACTGAAGTGACAGATTTGGAGAATGCTGAGGTATTCACACACACGATAAAAACGATACTCAGAATTAAGCTTGACAAATCTCCAAGACCTGGTGATTCTAGCTGGGGAAGAAATGGCAGCGGCTTTGGAACCTTGTGTTGGAGGACAGGGCAGGGGGAAATAGGTGGCAAATGGCTCTCCCCTCTTCCACATTCAAAATCTTCCCAGGGGTGGTTTAAAAAATTGCTCCATTTCAAAAGGAACAGATCAGTAGATATTGGAAATTACATGGCAACTATAAACAATGTAGCTGCCTATCAGCATATACAAGCTATTATTGTGCACTTTGCAAACAGGAATATGTCAGCATGATGAGAGCTCACTCCAGAGTAAAGTCTTGTTACCACCTTACTGCAAAAACAATCACCAACAGAAAAAGGACTGCAAGATTTCTGTTCCCATATTTTTTTTCTGCATCTTCGACCTGTGATTTTGATGGTGATTTTCATCTGGACTCACTAATCACCTTTCATTACCTAGTTTCAGTTCCATTCTTTTACTAGTTTCTTTCCTCACTTTTAGTCCTACGAATTCCATTCTTAATTCTTCCATCGATTCTTTCCTATTTTACTGTGTCCATTTGTTTTTTCATTTCCAAAAAACAAAAAGTAATTATTCATTTCCCTTAAATATTGCTTTGCTTTGCCCCGCCAAACATCTTTTAATTCCCAGCAGAATATGAAGGCTAGACAGTGCTCACGCTCAGCATTGAAAACAAATTCGCTAGCTGTATCCGCTCTCAGATAACCAATTCAACACTTTATTTCCTGACCAGTTTCAAGGCTCGTATTCCACAGAGTTCAATAGTCTTTCGTCAGACCCAACAGGTACTGGCCTTTCAATAAAAGAAAACAATTCATGAAAGGAGCCATT